>NW_026610391.1:0-299969 GCF_029499605.1 Hyla sarda | reverse complement strand
TTGCAATTCCGGCCGAATGGAAGGAGATATCTGCTCAAAACTTTCTGTGCAGGTGCAGACAGTGGCACCCGACATGCCTGCGTTGTCGTTTTCCACCGGGCACTCTTTGGGGCGGCGCAGCACGCAGAAACACCTAGATTGAAGATAAGCGCCTTTTGCCATTGACCGCGACGAACATAGAAGATGCACAAACGTCTTGCAATTCCGGCCGAATGGAAGGAGATATCTGCTCAAAACTTTCTGTGCAGGTGTAGACAGTGGCACCCGACATGCCTGCGTTGTCGTTTTCCACCGGGCACTCTTTGGGCCGGAGCAGCACGCAGAAACACCTAGATTGCAGATAAGGGCTTTTTGACATTGACCGCGACCAATATTGAAGATGCACAAACGTCTTGCAATTCCGGCCGAACGAAAGAAGATATCTGCTCAAAACTTTCTGTGCAGGTGCAGACAGTGGCACCCGACATGCCTGCGTTGTCGTTTTCCACCGGGCACTCTTTGGGCCGGCGCAGCACGCAGAAACACCTAGATTGAAGATAAGCGCCTTTTGCCATTGACCGCGACGAACATAGAAGATGCACAATCTTCTTTCAATTCCGGCAGAACGGAAGGAGATATCTGCTCAAAACTTTCTGTGCAGGTGCAGACAGTGGCACCCGACATGCCTGGGTTGTCGTTTTCCGCCGGGCACTCTTTGGGCCGGCGCAGCACGCAGAAACACCTAGATTGAAGATAAGCGCCTTTTTGTCATTGACCGCGACCTACATTGAAGATGCACAATCTTCTTTCAATTCCGGCCGAACGGAAGGAGATATCTGCTCAAAACTTTCTGTGCAGGTGCAGACAGTGGCACCCGACATGCCTGCGTTGTCATTTTCCGCCGGACACTCTTTGGGCCGGCGCAGCACGCAGAAACACCTAGATTGAAGATAAGCGCCTTTTGCCATTGACCGCGACGAACATAGAAGATGCACAAATGTCTTGCAATTCTGGCCGAATGGAAGGAGATATCTGCTCAAAACTTTCTGTGCAGGTGCAGACAGTGGCACCCGACATGCCTGCGTTGTCGTTTTCCGCCGGGCACTCTTTGGGCTGGAGCAGCACGCAGAAACACCTAGATTGCAGATAAGGGCTTTTTGACATTGACCGCGACCAATATTGCAGATGCACAAACGTCTTGCAATTCCGGCCGAACGAAAGAAGATATCTGCTCAAAACTTTCTGTGCAGGTGCAGACAGTGGCACCCGACATGCATGCGTTGTCGTTTTCCGCCGGGCACTCTTTGGGCCGGCGCAGCACGCAGAAACACCTAGATTGAAGATAAGCGCCTTTTTGTCATTGACCGCGACCTACATTGAAGATGCACAATCTTCTTTCAATTCCGGCCGAACGGAAGGAGATATCTGCTCAAAACTTTCTGTGCAGGTGCAGACAGTGGCACCCGACATGCCTGCGTTGTCGTTTTCCACCAGGCACTCTTTGGGCCGGCGCAGCACGCAGAAACACCTAGATTGAAGATAAGCGCCTTTTGCCATTGACCGCGACGAACATAGAAGATGCACAAACGTCTTGCAATTCCGGCCGAATGGAAGGAGATATCTGCTCAAAACTTTCTGTGCAGGTGCAGACAGTGGCACCCGACATGCCTGCGTTGTCGTTTTCCGCCGGGCACTCTTTGGGCCGGCGCAGCACGCAGAAACACCTAGATTGAAGATAAGCGCTTTTTGCCATTCACCGCGACGAACATAGAAGATGCACAAACTTCTTGCAATTCCGGCCGAATGGAAGGAGATATCTGCTCAAAACTTTCTGTGCAGGTGTAGACAATGGCACCCGAAATGCCTGCGTTGTCGTTATCCGCCGGGCACTCTTTGGGCCGGAGCAGCACGCAGAAACACCTAGATTGCAGATAAGGGCTTTTTGACATTGACCGCGACCAATATTGAAGATGCACAATCTTCTTGCAATTCCGGCCGAACGAAAGAAGATATCTGCTCAAACTTTCTGTGCAGGTGCAGACAGTGGCACCCGACATGCCTGCCTTGTCGTTTTCCGCCGGGCACTCTTTGGGCCGGCGCAGCACGCAGAAACACCTAGATTGAAGATAAGCGCCTTTTGCCATTGACCGCGACGAACATAGAAGATGCACAAACGTCTTGCAATTCCGGCCGAATGGAAGGAGATATCTGCTCAAAACTTTCTGTGCAGGTGTAGACAGTGGCACCCGACATGCCTGCGTTGTCGTTTTCCGCCGGGCACTCTTTGGGCCGGAGCAGCACGCAGAAACACCTAGATTGCAGATAAGGGCTTTTTGACATTGACCGCGACCAATATTGCAGATGCACAAACGTCTTGCAATTCCGGCCGAACGAAAGAAGATATCTGCTCAAAACTTTCTGTGCAGGTGCAGACAGTGGCACCCGACATGCCTGCGTTGTCGTTTTCCACCGGGCACTCTTTGGGCCGGCGCAGCACGCAGAAACACCTAGATTGAAGATAAGCGCCTTTTGCCATTGACCGCGACGAACATAGAAGATGCACAATCTTCTTTCAATTCCGGCAGAACGGAAGGAGATATCTGCTCAAACCTTTCTGTGCAGGTGCAGACAGTGGCACCCGACATGCCTGGGTTGTCGTTTTCCGCCGGGCACTCTTTGGGCCGGCGCAGCACGCAGAAACACCTAGATTGAAGATAAGCGCCTTTTTGTCATTGACCGCGACCTACATTGAAGATGCACAATCTTCTTTCAATTCCGGCCGAACGGAAGGAGATATCTGCTCAAAACTTTCTGTGCAGGTGCAGACAGTGGCACCCGACATGCCTGCGTTGTCATTTTCCGCCGGACACTCTTTGGGCCGGCGCAGCACGCAGAAACACCTAGATTGAAGATAAGCGCCTTTTGCCATTGACCGCGACGAACATAGAAGATGCACAAATGTCTTGCAATTCTGGCCGAATGGAAGGAGATATCTGCTCAAAACTTTCTGTGCAGGTGCAGACAGTGGCACCCGACATGCCTGCGTTGTCGTTTTCCGCCGGGCACTCTTTGGGCTGGAGCAGCACGCAGAAACACCTAGATTGCAGATAAGGGCTTTTTGACATTGACCGCGACCAATATTGCAGATGCACAAACGTCTTGCAATTCCGGCCGAACGAAAGAAGATATCTGCTCAAAACTTTCTGTGCAGGTGCAGACAGTGGCACCCGACATGCCTGCGTTGTCGTTTTCCGCCGGGCACTCTTTGGGCCGGCGCAGCACGCAGAAACACCTAGATTGAAGATAAGCGCCTTTTTGTCATTGACCGCGACCTACATTGAAGATGCACAATCTTCTTTCAATTCCGGCCGAACGGAAGGAGATATCTGCTCAAAACATTATGTGCAGGTGCAGACAGTGGCAACCGACATGCCTGCGTTGTCGTTTTCCGCCGGGCACTCTTTGGGCCGGCGCAGCACGCAGAAACACCTAGATTGAAGATAAGCGCCTTTTTGTCATTGACCGCGACCTACATTGAAGATGCACAATCTTCTTTCAATTCCGGCCGAACGGAAGGAGATATCTGCTCAAAACTTTCTGTGCAGGTGCAGACAGTGGCACCCGACATTCCTGCGTTGTCGTTTTCCGCCGGGCACTCTTTGGGCCGGCGCAGCACGCAGAAACACCTAGATTGAAGATAAGCGCCTTTTGCCATTCACCGCGACGAACATAGAAGATGCACAAACTTCTTGCAATTCCGGCCGAATGGAAGGAGATATCTGCTCAAAACTTTCTGTGCAGGTGTAGACAATGGCACCCGACATGCCTGCGTTGTCGTTATCCGCCGGGCACTCTTTGGGCTGGAGCAGCAACAGAAACACCTAGATTGCAGATAAGGGCTTTTTGACATTGACCGCGACCAATATTGAAGATGCACAATCTTCTTGCAATTCCGGCCGAACGAAAGAAGATATCTGCTCAAAACTTTCTGTGCAGGTGCAGACAGTGGCACCCGACATGCCTGCCTTGTCGTTTTCCGCCGGGCACTCTTTGGGCCGGCGCAGCACGCAGAAACACCTAGATTGAAGATAAGCGCCTTTTTGTCATTGACCGAGACCTACATTGAAGATGCACAATCTTCTTTCAATTCCGGCCGAACGGAAGGAGATATCTGCTCCAAACTTTCTGTGCAAGTGCAGACAGTGGCACCCGACATGCCTGCGTTGTCGTTTTCCACCGGGCACTCTTTGGGCCGGCGCAGCACGCAGAAACACCTAGATTGAAGATAAGCGCCTTTTGCCATTGACCGCGACGAACATAGAAGATGCACAAACGTCTTGCAATTCCGGCCGAATGGAAGGAGATATCTGCTCAAAACTTTCTGTGCAGGTGCAGACAGTGGCACCCGACATGCCTGCGTTGTCGTTTTCCGGCGGGCACTCTTTGGGCCGGAGCAGCACGCAGAAACACCTAGATTGAAGATAAGCGCCTTTTGTCATTGACCGCGACGAACATAGAAGATGCACAAACTTCTTGCAATTCCAGCCGAATGGAAGGAGATATCTGCTCAAAACTTTCTGTGCAGGTGCAGACAGTGGCACCCGACATGCCTGCGTTGTCGTTTTCCGCCGGGCACTCTTTGGGCCGGAGCAGCACGCAGAAACACCTAGATTGAAGATAAGCGCCTTTTGTCATTGACCGCGACGAACATAGAAGATGCACAAACTTCTTGCAATTCCGGCCGAATGGAAGGAGATATCTGCTCAAAACTTTCTGTGCAGGTGTAGACAGTGGCACCCGACATGCCTGCGTTGTCGTTTTCCGCCGGGCACTCTTTGGGCCGGAGCAGCACGCAGAAACACCTAGATTGAAGATAAGCGCCTTTTGCCATTGACCGCGACGAACATAGAAGATGCACAATCTTCTTTCAATTCCGGCAGAACGGAAGGAGATATCTGCTCAAACCTTTCTGTGCAGGTGCAGACAGTGGCACCCGACATGCCTGGGTTGTCGTTTTCCGCCGGGCACTCTTTGGGCCGGCGCAGCACGCAGAAACACCTAGATTGAAGATAAGCGCCTTTTTGTCATTGACCGCGACCTACATTGAAGATGCACAATCTTCTTTCAATTCCGGCCGAACGGAAGGAGATATCTGCTCAAAACTTTCTGTGCAGGTGCAGACAGTGGCACCCGACATGCCTGCGTTGTCGTTTTCCGCCGGACACTCTTTGGGCCGGCGCAGCACGCAGAAACACCTAGATTGAAGATAAGCGCCTTTTGCCATTGACCGCGACGAACATAGAAGATGCACAAACGTCTTGCAATTCCGGCCGAATGGAAGGAGATATCTGCTCAAAACGTTCTGTGCAGGTGTAGACAGTGGCACCCGACATGCCTGCGTTGTCGTTTTCCGCCGGGCACTCTTTGGGCCGGAGCAGCACGCAGAAACACCTAGATTGCAGATAAGGGCTTTTTGACATTGACCGCGACCAATATTGCAGATGCACAAACGTCTTGCAATTCCGGCCGAACGAAAGAAGATATCTGCTCAAAACTTTCTGTGCAGGTGCAGACAGTGGCACCCGACATGCCTGCGTTGTCGTTTTCCGCCGGGCACTCTTTGGGCCGGCGCAGCACGCAGAAACACCTAGATTGAAGATAAGCGCCTTTTGCCATTCACCGCGACGAACATAGAAGATGCACAAACTTCTTGCAATTCCGGCCGAACGAAAGAAGATATCTGCTCAAAACTTTCTGTGCAGGTGCAGACAGTGGCACCCGACATGCCTGCCTTGTCGTTTTCCGCCGGGCACTCTTTGGGCCGGCGCAGCACGCAGAAACACCTAGATTGAAGATAAGCGCCTTTTTGTCATTGACCGAGACCTACATTGAAGATGCACAATCTTCTTTCAATTCCGGCCGAACGGAAGGAGATATCTGCTCCAAACTTTCTGTGCAAGTGCAGACAGTGGCACCCGACATGCCTGCGTTGTCGTTTTCCACCGGGCACTCTTTGGGCCGGCGCAGCACGCAGAAACACCTAGATTGAAGATAAGCGCCTTTTGCCATTGATCGCGACGAACATAGAAGATGCACAAACGTCTTGCAATTCCGGCCGAATGGAAGGAGATATCTGCTCAAAACTTTCTGTGCAGGTGCAGACAGTGGCACCCGACATGCCTGCGTTGTCGTTTTCCGCCGGGCACTCTTTGGGCCGGAGCAGCACGCAGAAACACCTAGATTGAAGATAAGCGCCTTTTGTCATTGACCGCGACGAACATAGAAGATGCACAAACTTCTTGCAATTCCGGCCGAATGGAAGGAGATATCTGCTCAAAACTTTCTGTGCAGGTGCAGACAGTGGCACCCGACATGCCTGCGTTGTCGTTTTCCGCCGGGCACTCTTTGGGCCGGAGCAGCACGCAGAAACACCTAGATTGAAGATAAGCGCCTTTTGTCATTGACCGCGACGAACATAGAAGATGCACAAACTTCTTGCAATTCCGGCCGAATGGAAGGAGATATCTGCTCAAAACTTTCTGTGCAGGTGTAGACAGTGGCACCCGACATGCCTGCGTTGTCGTTTTCCGCCGGGCACTCTTTGGGCCGGAGCAGCACGCAGAAACACCTAGATTGAAGATAAGCGCCTTTTGCCATTGACCGCGACGAACATAGAAGATGCACAATCTTCTTTCAATTCCGGCAGAACGGAAGGAGATATCTGCTCAAACCTTTCTGTGCAGGTGCAGACAGTGGCACCCGACATGCCTGGGTTGTCGTTTTCCGCCGGGCACTCTTTGGGCCGGCGCAGCACGCAGAAACACCTAGATTGAAGATAAGCGCCTTTTTGTCATTGACCGCGACCTACATTGAAGATGCACAATCTTCTTTCAATTCCGGCCGAACGGAAGGAGATATCTGCTCAAAACTTTCTGTGCAGGTGCAGACAGTGGCACCCGACATGCCTGCGTTGTCGTTTTCCGCCGGACACTCTTTGGGACGGCGCAGCACGCAGAAACACCTAGATTGAAGATAAGCGCCTTTTGCCATTGACCGCGACGAACATAGAAGATGCACAAACGTCTTGCAATTCCGGCCGAATGGAAGGAGATATCTGCTCAAAACTTTCTGTGCAGGTGTAGACAGTGGCACCCGACATGCCTGCGTTGTCGTTTTCCGCCGGGCACTCTTTGGGCCGGAGCAGCACGCAGAAACACCTAGATTGCAGATAAGGGCTTTTTGACATTGACCGCGACCAATATTGTAGATGCACAAACGTCTTGCAATTCCGGCCGAACGAAAGAAGATATCTGCTCAAAACTTTCTGTGCAGGTGCAGACAGTGGCACCCGACATGCCTGCGTTGTCGTTTTCCAACGGGCACTCTTTGGGCCGGCGCAGCACGCAGAAACACCTAGATTGAAGATAAGCGCCTTTTGCCATTGACCGCGACGAACATAGAAGATGCACAATCTTCTTTCAATTCCGGCAGAACGGAAGGAGATATCTGCTCAAACCTTTCTGTGCAGGTGCAGACAGTGGCACCCGACATGCCTGGGTTGTCGTTTTCCGCCGGGCACTCTTTGGGCCGGCGCAGCACGCAGAAACACCTAGATTGAAGATAAGCGCCTTTTTGTCATTGACCGCGACCTACATTGAAGATGCACAATCTTCTTTCAATTCCGGTCGAACGGAAGGAGATATCTGCTCAAAACTTTCTGTGCACGTGCAGACAGTGGCACCCGACATGCCTGCGTTGTCGTTTTCCGCCGGACACTCTTTGGGCCGGCGCAGCACGCAGAAACACCTAGATTGAAGATAAGCGCCTTTTGCCATTGACCGCGACGAACATAGAAGATGCACAAACGTCTTGCAATTCCGGCCGAATGGAAGGAGATATCTGCTCAAAACTTTCTGTGCAGGTGTAGACAGTGGCACCCGACATGCCTGCGTTGTCGTTTTCCGCCGGGCACTCTTTGGGCCGGAGCAGCACGCAGAAACACCTAGATTGCAGATAAGAGCTTTTTGACATTGACCGCGACCAATATTGCAGATGCACAAACGTCTTGCAATTCCGGCCGAACGAAAGAAGATATCTGCTCAAAACTTTCTGTGCAGGTGCAGACAGTGGCACCCGACATGCCTGCGTTGTCGTTTTCCGCCGGGCACTCTTTGGGCCGGCGCAGCACGCAGAAACACCTAGATTAAAGATAAGCGCCTTTTGCCATTGACCGCGACGAACATAGAAGATGCACAATCTTCTTTCAATTCCGGCAGAACGGAAGGAGATATCTGCTCAAACCTTTCTGTGCAGGTGCAGACAGTGGCACCCGACATGCCTGGGTTGTCGTTTTCCGCCGGGCACTCTTTGGGCCGGCGCAGCACGCAGAAACACCTAGATTGAAGATAAGCGCCTTTTTGTCATTGACCGCGACCTACATTGAAGATGCACAATCTTCTTTCAATTCCGGCCGAACGGAAGGAGATATCTGCTCAAAACTTTCTGTGCAGGTGCAGACAGTGGCACCCGACATGCCTGCGTTGTCGTTTTCCGCCGGACACTCTTTGGGCCGGCGCAGCACGCAGAAACACCTAGATTGAAGATAAGCGCCTTTTGCCATTGACCGCGACGAACATAGAAGATGCACAAACGTCTTGCAATTCCGGCCGAATGGAAGGAGATATCTGCTCAAAACTTTCTGTGCAGGTGTAGACAGTGGCACCCGACATGCCTGCGTTGTCGTTTTCCGCCGGGCACTCTTTGGGCCGGAGCAGCACGCAGAAACACCTAGATTGCAGATAAGGGCTTTTTGACATTGACCGCGACCAATATTGCAGATGCACAAACGTCTTGCAATTCCGGCCGAACGAAAGAAGATATCTGCTCAAAACTTTCTGTGCAGGTGCAGACAGTGGCACCCGACATGCCTGCGTTGTCGTTTTCCGCCGGGCACTCTTTGGGCCGGCGCAGCACGCAGAAACACCTAGATTGAAGATAAGCGCCTTTTTGTCATTGACCGCGACCTACATTGAAGATGCACAATCTTCTTTCAATTCCGGCCGAACGGAAGGAGATATCTGCTCAAAACTTTCTGTGCAGGTGCAGACAGTGGCACCCGACATGCCTGCGTTGTCGTTTTCCACCGGGCACTCTTTGGGCCGGCGCAGCACGCAGAAACACCTAGATTGAAGATAAGCGCCTTTTGCCATTGACCGCGACGAACATAGAAGATGCACAAACGTCTTGCAATTCCGGCTGAATGGAAGGAGATATCTGCTCAAAACTTTCTGTGCAGGTGTAGACAGTGGCACCCGACATGCCTGCGTTGTCGTTTTCCGCCGGGCACTCTTTGGGCCGGAGCAGCACGCAGAAACACCTAGATTGCAGATAAGGGCTTTTTGACATTGACCGCGACCAATATTGCAGATGCACAAACGTCTTGCAATTCCGGCCGAACGAAAGAAGATATCTGCTCAAAACTTTCTGTGCAGGTGCAGACAGTGGCACCCGACATGCCTGCGTTGTCGTTTTCCGCCGGGCACTCTTTGGGCCGGCGCAGCACGCAGAAACACCTAGATTGAAGATAAGCTTGACCGCGACCTACATTGAAGATGCACAATCTTCTTTCAATTCCGGCCGAACGGAAGGAGATATCTGCTCAAAACATTATGTGCAGGTGCAGACAGTGGCACCCGACATGCCTGCGTTGTCGTTTTCCGCCGGGCACTCTTTGGGCCGGCGCAGCACGCAGAAACACCTAGATTGAACATAAGCGCCTTTTGCCATTGACCGCGACGAACATAGAAGATGCACAAACGTCTTGCAATTCCGGCCGAATGGAAGGAGATATCTGCTCAAAACTTTCTGTGCAGGTGTAGACAGTGGCACCCGACATGCCTGCGTTGTCGTTTTCCGCCGGGCACTCTTTGGGCCGGAGCAGCACGCAGAAACACCTATATTGCAGATAAGGGCTTTTTGACATTGACCGCGACCAATATTGCAGATGCACAAACGTCTTGAAATTCCGGCCGAACGAAAGAAGATATCTGCTCAAAACTTTCTGTGCAGGTGCAGACAGTGGCACCCGACATGCCTGCGTTGTCGTTTTCCGCCGGGCACTCTTTGGGCCGGCGCAGCACGCAGAAACACCTAGATTGAAGATAAGCGCCTTTTTGTCATTGACCGCGACCTACATTGAAGATGCACAATCTTCTTTCAATTCCGGCCGAACGGAAGGAGATATCTGCTCAAAACATGATGTGCAGGTGCAGTCAGTGGCACCCGACATGCCTGCGTTGTCGTTTTCCGCCGGGCACTCTTTGGGCCGGCGCAGCACGCAGAAACACCTAGATTGAAGATAAGCGCCTTTTTGTCATTGACCGCGACCTACATTGAAGATGCACAATCTTCTTTCAATTCCGGCCGAACGGAAGGAGATATCTGCTCAAAACTTTCTGTGCAGGTGCAGACAGTGGCACCCGACATGCCTGCGTTGTCGTTTTCCGCCGGGCACTCTTTGGGCCGGCGCAGCACGCAGAAACACCTAGATTGAAGATAATCGCCTTTTTGTCATTGACCGCGACCTACATTGAAGATGCACAATCTTCTTTCAATTCCGGCCGAACGGAAGGAGATATCTGCTCAAAACTTTCTGTGCAGGTGCAGACAGTGGCACCCGACATGCCTGCGTTGTCGTTTTCCACCGGGCACTCTTTGGGCCGGCGCAGCACGCAGAAACACCTAGATTGAAGATAAGCGCCTTTTGCCATTGACCGCGACGAACATAGAAGATGCACAAACGTCTTGCAATTCCGGCCGAATGGAAGGAGATATCTGCTCAAAACTTTCTGTGCAGGTGTAGACAGTGGCACCCGACATGCCTGCGTTGTCGTTTTCCGCCGGGCACTCTTTGGGCCGGAGCAGCACGCAGAAACACCTAGATTGCAGATAAGGGCTTTTTGACATTGACCGCGACCAATATTGCAGATGCACAAACGTCTTGCAATTCCGGCCGAACGAAAGAAGATATCTGCTCAAAACTTTCTGTGCAGGTGCAGACAGTGGCACCCGACATGCCTGCGTTGTCGTTTTCCGCCGGGCACTCTTTGGGCCGGCGCAGCACGCAGAAACACCTAGATTGAAGATAAGCGCCTTTCTGTCATTGACCGCGACCTACATTGAAGATGCACAATCTTCTTTCAATTCCGGCCGAACGGAAGGAGATATCTGCTCAAAACTTTCTGTGCAGGTGCAGACAGTGGCACCCGACATGCCTGCGTTGTCGTTTTCCGCCGGGCACTCTTTGGGCCGGCGCAGCACGCAGAAACACCTAGATTGAAGATAAGCGCCTTTTTGTCATTGACCGCGACCTACATTGAAGATGCACAATCTTCTTTCAATTCCGGCCGAACGGAAGGAGATATCTGCTCAAAACTTTCTGTGCAGGTGCAGACAGTGGCACCCGACATGCCTGCGTTGTCGTTTTCCGCCGGACACTCTTTGGGCCGGCGCAGCACGCAGAAACACCTAGATTGAAGATAAGCGCCTTTTGCCATTGACCGCGACGAACATAGAAGATGCACAAACGTCTTGCAATTCCGGCCGAATGGAAGGAGATATCTGCTCAAAACTTTCTGTGCAGGTGTAGACAGTGGCACCCGACATGCCTGCGTTGTCGTTTTCCGCCGGGCACTCTTTGGGCCGGAGCAGCACGCAGAAACACCTAGATTGCAGATAAGGGCTTTTTGACATTGACCGCGACCAATATTGCAGATGCACAAACGTCTTGCAATTCCGGCCGAACGAAAGAAGATATCTGCTCAAAACTTTCTGTGCAGGTGCAGACAGTGGCACCCGACATGCCTGCGTTGTCGTTTTCCGCCGGGCACTCTTTGGGCCGGCGCAGCACGCAGAAACACCTAGATTGAAGATAAGCGCCTTTTTGTCATTGACCGCGACCTACATTGAAGATGCACAATCTTCTTTCAATTCCGGCCGAACGGAAGGAGATATCTGCTCAAAACTTTCTGTGCAGGTGCAGACAGTGGCACCCGACATGCCTGCGTTGTCGTTTTCCACCGGGCACTCTTTGGGCCGGCGCAGCACGCAGAAACACCTAGATTGAAGATAAGCGCCTTTTGCCATTGACCGCGACGAACATAGAAGATGCACAAACGTCTTGCAATTCCGGCTGAATGGAAGGAGATATCTGCTCAAAACTTTCTGTGCAGGTGTAGACAGTGGCACCCGACATGCCTGCGTTGTCGTTTTCCGCCGGGCACTCTTTGGGCCGGAGCAGCACGCAGAAACACCTAGATTGCAGATAAGGGCTTTTTGACATTGACCGCGACCAATATTGCAGATGCACAAACGTCTTGCAATTCCGGCCGAACGAAAGAAGATATCTGCTCAAAACTTTCTGTGCAGGTGCAGACAGTGGCACCCGACATGCCTGCGTTGTCGTTTTCCGCCGGGCACTCTTTGGGCCGGCGCAGCACGCAGAAACACCTAGATTGAAGATAAGCGCCTTTTTGTCATTGACCGCGACCTACATTGAAGATGCACAATCTTCTTTCAATTCCGGCCGAACGGAAGGAGATATCTGCTCAAAACATTATGTGCAGGTGCAGACAGTGGCACCCGACATGCCTGCGTTGTCGTTTTCCGCCGGGCACTCTTTGGGCCGGCGCAGCACGCAGAAACACCTAGATTGAAGATAAGCGCCTTTTGCCATTGACCGCGACGAACATAGAAGATGCACAAACGTCTTGCAATTCCGGCCGAATGGAAGGAGATATCTGCTCAAAACTTTCTGTGCAGGTGTAGACAGTGGCACCCGACATGCCTGCGTTGTCGTTTTCCGCCGGGCACTCTTTGGGCCGGAGCAGCACGCAGAAACACCTAGATTGCAGATAAGGGCTTTTTGACATTGACCGCGACCAATATTGTAGATGCACAAACGTCTTGCAATTCCGGCCGAACGAAAGAAGATATCTGCTCAAAACTTTCTGTGCAGGTGCAGACAGTGGCACCCGACATGCCTGCGTTGTCGTTTTCCGCCGGGCACTCTTTGGGCCGGCGCAGCACGCAGAAACACCTAGATTGAAGATAAGCGCCTTTTGCCATTGACCGCGACGAACATAGAAGATGCACAATCTTCTTTCAATTCCGGCAGAACGGAAGGAGATATCTGCTCAAACCTTTCTGTGCAGGTGCAGACAGTGGCACCCGACATGCCTGGGTTGTCGTTTTCCGCCGGGCACTCTTTGGGCCGGCGCAGCACGCAGAAACACCTAGATTGAAGATAAGCGCCTTTTTGTCATTGACCGCGACCTACATTGAAGATGCACAATCTTCTTTCAATTCCGGCCGAACGGAAGGAGATATCTGCTCAAAACTTTCTGTGCAGGTGCAGACAGTGGCACCCGACATGCCTGCGTTGTCGTTTTCCGCCGGACACTCTTTGGGCCGGCGCAGCACGCAGAAACACCTAGATTGAAGATAAGCGCCTTTTGCCATTGACCGCGACGAACATAGAAGATGCACAAACGTCTTGCAATTCCGGCCGAATGGAAGGAGATATCTGCTCAAAACTTTCTGTGCAGGTGTAGACAGTGGCACCCGACATGCCTGCGTTGTCGTTTTCCGCCGGGCACTCTTTGGGCCGGAGCAGCACGCAGAAACACCTAGATTGCAGATAAGAGCTTTTTGACATTGACCGCGACCAATATTGCAGATGCACAAACGTCTTGCAATTCCGGCCGAACGAAAGAAGATATCTGCTCAAAACTTTCTGTGCAGGTGCAGACAGTGGCACCCGACATGCCTGCGTTGTCGTTTTCCGCCGGGCACTCTTTGGGCCGGCGCAGCACGCAGAAACACCTAGATTGAAGATAAGCGCCTTTTTGTCATTGACCGCGACCTACATTGAAGATGCACAATCTTCTTTCAATTCCGGCCGAACGGAAGGAGATATCTGCTCAAAACTTTCTGTGCAGGTGCAGACAGTGGCACCCGACATGCCTGCGTTGTCGTTTTCCGCCGGACACTCTTTGGGCCGGCGCAGCACGCAGAAACACCTAGATTGAAGATAAGCGCCTTTTGCCATTGACCGCGACGAACATAGAAGATGCACAAACGTCTTGCAATTCCGGCCGAATGGAAGGAGATATCTGCTCAAAACTTTCTGTGCAGGTGTAGACAGTGGCACCCGACATGCCTGCGTTGTCGTTTTCCGCCGGGCACTCTTTGGGCCGGAGCAGCACGCAGAAACACCTAGATTGCAGATAAGGGCTTTTTGACATTGACCGCGACCAATATTGCAGATGCACAAACGTCTTGCAATTCCGGCCGAACGAAAGAAGATATCTGCTCAAAACTTTCTGTGCAGGTGCAGACAGTGGCACCCGACATGCCTGCGTTGTCGTTTTCCGCCGGGCACTCTTTGGGCCGGCGCAGCACGCAGAAACACCTAGATTGAAGATAAGCGCCTTTTTGTCATTGACCGCGACCTACATTGAAGATGCACAATCTTCTTTCAATTCCGGCCGAACGGAAGGAGATATCTGCTCAAAACTTTCTGTGCAGGTGCAGACAGTGGCACCCGACATGCCTGCGTTGTCGTTTTCCACCGGGCACTCTTTGGGCCGGCGCAGCACGCAGAAACACCTAGATTGAAGATAAGCGCCTTTTGCCATTGACCGCGACGAACATAGAAGATGCACAAACGTCTTGCAATTCCGGCTGAATGGAAGGAGATATCTGCTCAAAACTTTCTGTGCAGGTGTAGACAGTGGCACCCGACATGCCTGCGTTGTCGTTTTCCGCCGGGCACTCTTTGGGCCGGAGCAGCACGCAGAAACACCTAGATTGCAGATAAGGGCTTTTTGACATTGACCGCGACCAATATTGCAGATGCACAAACGTCTTGCAATTCCGGCCGAACGAAAGAAGATATCTGCTCAAAACTTTCTGTGCAGGTGCAGACAGTGGCACCCGACATGCCTGCGTTGTCGTTTTCCGCCGGGCACTCTTTGGGCCGGCGCAGCACGCAGAAACACCTAGATTGAAGATAAGCTTGACCGCGACCTACATTGAAGATGCACAATCTTCTTTCAATTCCGGCCGAACGGAAGGAGATATCTGCTCAAAACATTATGTGCAGGTGCAGACAGTGGCACCCGACATGCCTGCGTTGTCGTTTTCCGCCGGGCACTCTTTGGGCCGGCGCAGCACGCAGAAACACCTAGATTGAAGATAAGCGCCTTTTGCCATTGACCGCGACGAACATAGAAGATGCACAAACGTCTTGCAATTCCGGCCGAATGGAAGGAGATATCTGCTCAAAACTTTCTGTGCAGGTGTAGACAGTGGCACCCGACATGCCTGCGTTGTCGTTTTCCGCGGGGCACTCTTTGGGCCGGAGCAGCACGCAGAAACACCTATATTGCAGATAAGGGCTTTTTGACATTGACCGCGACCAATATTGCAGATGCACAAACTTCTTGAAATTCCGGCCGAACGAAAGAAGATATCTGCTCAAAACTTTCTGTGCAGGTGCAGACAGTGGCACCCGACATGCCTGCGTTGTCGTTTTCCGCCGGGCACTCTTTGGGCCGGCGCAGCACGCAGAAACACCTAGATTGAAGATAAGCGCCTTTTTGTCATTGACCGCGACCTACATTGAAGATGCACAATCTTCTTTCAATTCCGGCCGAACGGAAGGAGATATCTGCTCAAAACATGATGTGCAGGTGCAGTCAGTGGCACCCGACATGCCTGCGTTGTCGTTTTCCGCCGGGCACTCTTTGGGCTGGCGCAGCACGCAGAAACACCTAGATTGAAGATAAGCGCCTTTTTGTCATTGACCGCGACCTACATTGAAGATGCACAATCTTCTTTCAATTCCGGCCGAACGGAAGGAGATATCTGCTCAAAACTTTCTGTGCAGGTGCAGACAGTGGCACCCGACATGCCTGCGTTGTCGTTTTCCGCCGGGCACTCTTTGGGCCGGCGCAGCACGCAGAAACACCTAGATTGAAGATAATCGCCTTTTTGTCATTGACCGCGACCTACATTGAAGATGCACAATCTTCTTTCAATTCCGGCCGAACGGAAGGAGATATCTGCTCAAAACTTTCTGTGCAGGTGCAGACAGTGGCACCCGACATGCCTGCGTTGTCGTTTTCCACCGGGCACTCTTTGGGCCGGCGCAGCACGCAGAAACACCTAGATTGAAGATAAGCGCCTTTTGCCATTGACCGCGACGAACATAGAAGATGCACAAACGTCTTGCAATTCCGGCCGAATGGAAGGAGATATCTGCTCAAAACTTTCTGTGCAGGTGTAGACAGTGGCACCCGACATGCCTGCGTTGTCGTTTTCCGCCGGGCACTCTTTGGGCCGGAGCAGCACGCAGAAACACCTAGATTGCAGATAAGGGCTTTTTGACATTGACCGCGACCAATATTGCAGATGCACAAACGTCTTGCAATTCCGGCCGAACGAAAGAAGATATCTGCTCAAAACTTTCTGTGCAGGTGCAGACAGTGGCACCCGACATGCCTGCGTTGTCGTTTTCCGCCGGGCACTCTTTGGGCCGGCGCAGCACGCAGAAACACCTAGATTGAAGATAAGCGCCTTTCTGTCATTGACCGCGACCTACATTGAAGATGCACAATCTTCTTTCAATTCCGGCCGAACGGAAGGAGATATCTGCTCAAAACTTTCTGTGCAGGTGCAGACAGTGGCACCCGACATGCCTGCGTTGTCGTTTTCCGCCGGGCACTCTTTGGGCCGGCGCAGCACGCAGAAACACCTAGATTGAAGATAAGCGCCTTTTTGTCATTGACCGCGACCTACATTGAAGATGCACAATCTTCTTTCAATTCCGGCCGAACGGAAGGAGATATCTGCTCAAAACTTTCTGTGCAGGTGCAGACAGTGGCACCCGACATGCCTGCGTTGTCGTTTTCCGCCGGACACTCTTTGGGCCGGCGCAGCACGCAGAAACACCTAGATTGAAGATAAGCGCCTTTTGCCATTGACCGCGACGAACATAGAAGATGCACAAACGTCTTGCAATTCCGGCCGAATGGAAGGAGATATCTGCTCAAAACTTTCTGTGCAGGTGTAGACAGTGGCACCCGACATGCCTGCGTTGTCGTTTTCCGCCGGGCACTCTTTGGGCCGGAGCAGCACGCAGAAACACCTAGATTGCAGATAAGGGCTTTTTGACATTGACCGCGACCAATATTGCAGATGCACAAACGTCTTGCAATTCCGGCCGAACGAAAGAAGATATCTGCTCAAAACTTTCTGTGCAGGTGCAGACAGTGGCACCCGACATGCCTGCGTTGTCGTTTTCCGCCGGGCACTCTTTGGGCCGGCGCAGCACGCAGAAACACCTAGATTGAAGATAAGCGCCTTTTTGTCATTGACCGCGACCTACATTGAAGATGCACAATCTTCTTTCAATTCCGGCCGAACGGAAGGAGATATCTGCTCAAAACATTATGTGCAGGTGCAGACAGTGGCACCCGACATGCCTGCGTTGTCGTTTTCCGCCGGGCACTCTTTGGGCCGGCGCAGCACGCAGAAACACCTAGATTGAAGATAAGCGCCTTTTGCCATTGACCGCGACGAACATAGAAGATGCACAAACGTCTTGCAATTCCGGCCGAATGGAAGGAGATATCTGCTCAAAACTTTCTGTGCAGGTGTAGACAGTGGCACCCGACATGCCTGCGTTGTCGTTTTCCGCCGGGCACTCTTTGGGCCGGAGCAGCACGCAGAAACACCTATATTGCAGATAAGGGCTTTTTGACATTGACCGCGACCAATATTGCAGATGCACAAACGTCTTGAAATTCCGGCCGAACGAAAGAAGATATCTGCTCAAAACTTTCTGTGCAGGTGCAGACAGTGGCACCCGACATGCCTGCGTTGTCGTTTTCCGCCGGGCACTCTTTGGGCCGGCGCAGCACGCAGAAACACCTAGATTGAAGATAAGCGCCTTTTTGTCATTGACCGCGACCTACATTGAAGATGCACAATCTTCTTTCAATTCCGGCCGAACGGAAGGAGATATCTGCTCAAAACATGATGTGCAGGTGCAGTCAGTGGCACCCGACATGCCTGCGTTGTCGTTTTCCGCCGGGCACTCTTTGGGCCGGCGCAGCACGCAGAAACACCTAGATTGAAGATAAGCGCCTTTTTGTCATTGACCGCGACCTACATTGAAGATGCACAATCTTCTTTCAATTCCGGCCGAACGGAAGGAGATATCTGCTCAAAACTTTCTGTGCAGGTGCAGACAGTGGCACCCGACATGCCTGCGTTGTCGTTTTCCGCCGGGCACTCTTTGGGCCGGCGCAGCACGCAGAAACACCTAGATTGAAGATAATCGCCTATTTGTCATTGACCGCGACCTACATTGAAGATGCACAATCTTCTTTCAATTCCGGCCGAACGGAAGGAGATATCTGCTCAAAACTTTCTGTGCAGGTGCAGACAGTGGCACCCGACATGCCTGCGTTGTCGTTTTCCACCGGGCACTCTTTGGGCCGGCGCAGCACGCAGAAACACCTAGATTGAAGATAAGCGCCTTTTGCCATTGACCGCGACGAACATAGAAGATGCACAAACGTCTTGCAATTCCGGCCGAATGGAAGGAGATATCTGCTCAAAACTTTCTGTGCAGGTGTAGACAGTGGCACCCGACATGCCTGCGTTGTCGTTTTCCGCCGGGCACTCTTTGGGCCGGAGCAGCACGCAGAAACACCTAGATTGCAGATAAGGGCTTTTTGACATTGACCGCGACCAATATTGCAGATGCACAAACGTCTTGCAATTCCGGCCGAACGAAAGAAGATATCTGCTCAAAACTTTCTGTGCAGGTGCAGACAGTGGCACCCGACATGCCTGCGTTGTCGTTTTCCGCCGGGCACTCTTTGGGCCGGCGCAGCACGCAGAAACACCTAGATTGAAGATAAGCGCCTTTTTGTCATTGACCGCGACCTACATTGAAGATGCACAATCTTCTTTCAATTCCGGCCGAACGGAAGGAGATATCTGCTCAAAACTTTCTGTGCAGGTGCAGACAGTGGCACCCGACATGCCTGCGTTGTCGTTTTCCGCCGGGCACTCTTTGGGCCGGCGCAGCACGCAGAAACACCTAGATTGAAGATAAGCGCCTTTTTGTCATTGACCGCGACCTACATTGAAGATGCACAATCTTCTTTCAATTCCGGCCGAACGGAAGGAGATATCTGCTCAAAACTTTCTGTGCAGGTGCAGACAGTGGCACCCGACATGCCTGCGTTGTCGTTTTCCGCCGGACACTCTTTGGGCCGGAGCAGCACGCAGAAACACCTAGATTGAAGATAAGCGCCTTTTGCCATTGACCGCGACGAACATAGAAGATGCACAAACTTATTGCAATTCCGGCCGAATGGAAGGAGATATCTGCTCAAAACTTTCTGTGCAGGTGTAGACAGTGGCACCCGACATGCCTGCGTTGTCGTTTTCCGCCGGGCACTCTTTGGGCCGGAGCAGCTCGCAGAAACACCTAGATTGAAGATAAGCGCCTTTTGCCATTGACCGCGACGAACATAGAAGATGCACAATCTTCTTTCAATTCCGGCAGAACGGAAGGAGATATCTGCTCAAACCTTTCTGTGCAGGTGCAGACAGTGGCACCCGACATGCCTGCGTTGTCGTTTTCAGCCGGGCACTCTTTGGGCCGGCGCAGCACGCAGAAACACCTAGATTGAAGATAAGCGCCTTTTTGTCATTGACCGCGACCTACATTGAAGATGCACAATCTTCTTTCAATTCCGGCCGAACGGAAGGAGATATCTGCTCAAAACATTCTGTGCAGGTGAAGACAGTGGCACCCGACATGCCTGGGTTGTCGTTTTCCGCCGGGCACTCTTTGGGCCGGCGCAGCACGCAGAAACACCTAGATTGAAGATAAGCGTCTTTTTGTCATTGACCGCGACCTACATTGAAGATGCACAATCTTCTTTCAATTCCGGCCGAACGGAAGGAGATATCTGCTCAAAACTTTCTGTGCAGGTGCAGACAGTGGCACCCGACATGCCTGCGTTGTCGTTTTCCGCCGGGCACTCTTTGGGCCGGAGCAGCACGCAGAAACACCTAGATTGAAGATAAGCGCCTTTTGTCATTGACCGCGACGAACATAGAAGATGCACAAACTTCTTGCAATTCCGGCCGAATGGAAGGAGATATCTGCTCAAAACTTTCTGTGCAGGTGTAGACAGTGGCACCCGACATGCCTGCGCTGTCGTTTTCCGCCGGGCACTCTTTGGGCCGGAGCAGCACGCAGAAACACCTAGATTGCAGATAAGGGCTTTTTGACATTGACCGCGACCAATATTGAAGATGCACAAACGTCTTGCAATTCCGGCCGAACGAAAGAAGATATCTGCTCAACACTTTATGTGCAGGTGCAGACAGTGGCACCCGACATGCCTGCGTTGTCGTTTTCCGCCGGGCACTCTTTGGGCCGGCGCAGCACGCAGAAACACCTAGATTGAAGATAAGCGCCTTTTGCCATTGACCGCGATGAACATAGAAGATGCACAAACGTCTTGCAATTCCGGCCGAATGGAAGGAGATATCTGCTCAAAACTTTCTGTGCAGGTGTAGACAGTGGCACCCGACATGCCTGCGTTGTCGTTTTCCGCCGGGCACTCTTTGGGCCGGCGCAGCACGCAGAAACACCTAGATTGAAGATAAGCGCCTTTTTGTCATTGACCGCGACCTACATTGAAGATGCACAATCTTCTTTCAATTCCGGCCGAACGGAAGGAGATATCTGCTCAAAACTTTCTGTGCAGGTGCAGACAGTGGCACCCGACATGCCTGCGTTGTCGTTTTCCGCCGGGCACTCTTTGGGCCGGCGCAGCACGCAGAAACACCTGGATTGAAGATAAGCGCCTTTTGCCATTCACCGCGACGAACATAGAAGATGCACAAACTTCTTGCAATTCCGGCCGAATGGAAGGAGATATCTGCTCAAAACTTACTGTGCAGGTGTAGACAATGGCACCCGACATGCCTGCGTTGTCGTTATCCGCCGAGCACTCTTTGGGCCGGAGCAGCACGCAGAAACACCTAGATTGCAGATAAGGGCTTTTTGACATTGACCGCGACCAATATTGAAGATGCACAATCTTCTTGCAATTCCGGCCGAACGAAAGAAGATATCTGCTCAAAACTTTCTGTGCAGGTGCAGACAGTGGCACCCGACATGCCTGCGTTGTCGTTTTCCACCGGGCACTCTTTGGGCCGGCGCAGCACGCAGAAACACCTAGATTGAAGATAAGCGCCTTTTGCCATTGACCGCGACGAACATAGAAGATGCACAAACTTCTTGCAATTCCAGCCGAATGGAAGGAGATATCTGCTCAAAACTTTCTGTGCAGGTGCAGACAGTGGCACCCGACATGCCTGCGTTGTCGTTTTCCGCCGGGCACTCTTTGGGCCGGAGCAGCACGCAGAAACACCTAGATTGAAGATAAGCGCCTTTTGTCATTGACCGCGACGAACATAGAAGATGCACAAACTTCTTGCAATTCCGGCCGAATGGAAGGAGATATCTGCTCAAAACTTTCTGTGCAGGTGTAGACAGTGGCACCCGACATGCCTGCGTTGTCGTTTTCCGCCGGGCACTCTTTGGGCCGGAGCAGCACGCAGAAACACCTAGATTGAAGATAAGCGCCTTTTGCCATTGACCGCGACGAACATAGAAGATGCACAATCTTCTTTCAATTCCGGCAGAACGGAAGGAGATATCTGCTCAAACCTTTCTGTGCAGGTGCAGACAGTGGCACCCGACATGCCTGGGTTGTCGTTTTCCGCCGGGCACTCTTTGGGCCGGCGCAGCACGCAGAAACACCTAGATTGAAGATAAGCGCCTTTTTGTCATTGACCGCGACCTACATTGAAGATGCACAATCTTCTTTCAATTCCGGCCGAACGGAAGGAGATATCTGCTCAAAACTTTCTGTGCAGGTGCAGACAGTGGCACCCGACATGCCTGCGTTGTCGTTTTCCGCCGGACACTCTTTGGGCCGGCGCAGCACGCAGAAACACCTAGATTGAAGATAAGCGCCTTTTGCCATTGACCGCGACGAACATAGAAGATGCACAAACGTCTTGCAATTCCGGCCGAATGGAAGGAGATATCTGCTCAAAACTTTCTGTGCAGGTGTAGACAGTGGCACCCGACATGCCTGCGTTGTCGTTTTCCGCCGGGCACTCTTTGGGCCGGAGCAGCACGCAGAAACACCTAGATTGCAGATAAGGGCTTTTTGACATTGACCGCGACCAATATTGCAGATGCACAAACGTCTTGCAATTCCGGCCGAACGAAAGAAGATATCTGCTCAAAACTTTCTGTGCAGGTGCAGACAGTGGCACCCGACATGCCTGCGTTGTCGTTTTCCGCCGGGCACTCTTTGGGCCGGCGCAGCACGCAGAAACACCTAGATTGAAGATAAGCGCCTTTTGCCATTGACCGCGACGAACATAGAAGATGCACAATCTTCTTTCAATTCCGGCAGAACGGAAGGAGATATCTGCTCAAACCTTTCTGTGCAGGTGCAGACAGTGGCACCCGACATGCCTGGGTTGTCGTTTTCCGCCGGGCACTCTTTGGGCCGGCGCAGCACCCAGAAACACCTAGATTGAAGATAAGCGCCTTTTTGTCATTGACCGCGACCTACATTGAAGATGCACAATCTTCTTTCAATTCCGGCCGAACGGAAGGAGATATCTGCTCCAAACTTTCTGTGCAAGTGCAGACAGTGGCACCCGACATGCCTGCGTTGTCGTTTTCCACCGGGCACTCTTTGGGCCGGCGCAGCACGCAGAAACACCTAGATTGAAGATAAGCGCCTTTTGCCATTGACCGCGACGAACATAGAAGATGCACAAACGTCTTGCAATTCCGGCCGAATGGAAGGAGATATCTGCTCAAAACTTTCTGTGCAGGTGCAGACAGTGGCACCCGACATGCCTGCGTTGTCGTTTTCCGCCGGGCACTCTTTGGGCCGGAGCAGCACGCAGAAACACCTAGATTGAAGATAAGCGCCTTTTGCCATTGACCGCGACGAACATAGAAGATGCACAATCTTCTTTCAATTCCGGCAGAACGGAAGGAGATATCTGCTCAAACCTTTCTGTGCAGGTGCAGACAGTGGCACCCGACATGCCTGGGTTGTCGTTTTCCGCCGGGCACTCTTTGGGCCGGCGCAGCACGCAGAAACACCTAGATTGAAGATAAGCGCCTTTTTGTCATTGACCGCGACCTACATTGAAGATGCACAATCTTCTTTCAATTCCGGCCGAACGGAAGGAGATATCTGCTCAAAACTTTCTGTGCAGGTGCAGACAGTGGCACCCGACATGCCTGCGTTGTCGTTTTCCGCCGGACACTCTTTGGGCCGGCGCAGCACGCAGAAACACCTAGATTGAAGATAAGCGCCTTTTGCCATTGACCGCGACGAACATAGAAGATGCACAAACGTCTTGCAATTCCGGCCGAATGGAAGGAGATATCTGCCTCAAAACTTTCTGTGCAGGTGTACACAGTGGCACCCGACATGCCTGCGTTGTCGTTTTCCGCCGGGCACTCTTTGGGCCGGAGCAGCACGCAGAAACACCTAGATTGCAGATAAGGGCTTTTTGACATTGACCGCGACCAATATTGCAGATGCACAAACGTCTTGCAATTCCGGCCGAACGAAAGAAGATATCTGCTCAAAACTTTCTGTGCAGGTGCAGACAGTGGCACCCGACATGCCTGCGTTGTCGTTTTCCGCCGGGCACTCTTTGGGCCGGCGCAGCACGCAGAAACACCTAGATTGAAGATAAGCGCCTTTTTGTCATTGACCGCGACCTACATTGAAGATGCACAATCTTCTTTCAATTCCGGCCGAACGGAAGGAGATATCTGCTCAAAACTTTCTGTGCAGGTGCAAACAGTGGCACCCGACATGCCTGCGTTGTCGTTTTCCACCGGGCACTCTTTGGGCCGGCGCAGCACGCAGAAACACCTAGATTGAAGATAAGCGCCTTTTGCCATTGACCGCGACGAACATAGAAGATGCACAAACGTCTTGCAATTCCGGCTGAATGGAAGGAGATATCTGCTCAAAACCTTTCTGTGCAGGTGCAGACAGTGGCACCCGACATGCCTGCGTTGTCGTTTTCAGCCGGGCACTCTTTGGGCCGGCGCAGCACGCAGAAACACCTAGATTGAAGATAAGCGCCTTTTTGTCATTGACCGCGACCTACATTGAAGATGCACAATCTTCTTTCAATTCCGGCCGAACGGAAGGAGATATCTGCTCAAAACATTCTGTGCAGGTGAAGACAGTGGCACCCGACATGCCTGGGTTGTCGTTTTCCGCCGGGCACTCTTTGGGCCGGCGCAGCACGCAGAAACACCTAGATTGAAGATAAGCGTCTTTTTGTCATTGACCGCGACCTACATTGAAGATGCACAATCTTCTTTCAATTCCGGCCGAACGGAAGGAGATATCTGCTCAAAACTTTCTGTGCAGGTGCAGACAGTGGCACCCGACATGCCTGCGTTGTCGTTTTCCGCCGGGCACTCTTTGGGCCGGAGCAGCACGCAGAAACACCTAGATTGAAGATAAGCGCCTTTTGTCATTGACCGCGACGAACATAGAAGATGCACAAACTTCTTGCAATTCCGGCCGAATGGAAGGAGATATCTGCTCAAAACTTTCTGTGCAGGTGTAGACAGTGGCACCCGACATGCCTGCGCTGTCGTTTTCCGCCGGGCACTCTTTGGGCCGGAGCAGCACGCAGAAACACCTAGATTGCAGATAAGGGCTTTTTGACATTGACCGCGACCAATATTGAAGATGCACAAACGTCTTGCAATTCCGGCCGAACGAAAGAAGATATCTGCTCAACACTTTATGTGCAGGTGCAGACAGTGGCACCCGACATGCCTGCGTTGTCGTTTTCCACCGGGCACTCTTTGGGCCGGCGCAGCACGCAGAAACACCTAGATTGAAGATAAGCGCCTTTTGCCATTGACCGCGACGAACATAGAAGATGCACAAACGTCTTGCAATTCCGGCCGAATGGAAGGAGATATCTGCTCAAAACTTTCTGTGCAGGTGCAGACAGTGGCACCCGACATGCCTGCGTTGTCGTTTTCCGCCGGGCACTCTTTGGGCCGGAGCAGCACGCAGAAACACCTAGATTGAAGATAAGCGCCTTTTGTCATTGACCGCGACGAACATAGAAGATGCACAAACTTCTTGCAATTCCGGCCGAATGGAAGGAGATATCTGCTCAAAACTTTCTGTGCAGGTGCAGACAGTGGCACCCGACATGCCTGCGTTGTCGTTTTCCGCCGGGCACTCTTTGGGCCGGAGCAGCACGCAGAAACACCTAGATTGAAGATAAGCGCCTTTTGTCATTGACCGCGACGAACATAGAAGATGCACAAACTTCTTGCAATTCCGGCCGAATGGAAGGAGATATCTGCTCAAAACTTTCTGTGCAGGTGTAGACAGTGGCAACCGACATGCCTGCGTTGTCGTTTTCCGCCGGGCACTCTTTGGGCCGGAGCAGCACGCAGAAACACCTAGATTGAAGATAAGCGCCTTTTGCCATTGACCGCGACGAACATAGAAGATGCACAATCTTCTTTCAATTCCGGCAGAACGGAAGGAGATATCTGCTCAAACCTTTCTGTGCAGGTGCAGACAGTGGCACCCGACATGCCTGGGTTGTCGTTTTCCGCCGGGCACTCTTTGGGCCGGCGCAGCACACAGAAACACCTAGATTGAAGATAAGCGCCTTTTTGTCATTGACCGCGACCTACATTGAAGATGCACAATCTTCTTGCAATTCCGGCCGAACGAAAGAAGATATCTGCTCAAACTTTCTGTGCAGGTGCAGACAGTGGCACCCGACATGCCTGCGTTGTCGTTTTCCGCCGGGCACTCTTTGGGCCGGCGCAGCACGCAGAAACACCTAGATTGAAGATAAGCGCCTTTTGCCATTGACCGCGACGAACATAGAAGATGCACAAACGTCTTGCAATTCCGGCCGAATGGAAGGAGATATCTGCTCAAAACTTTCTGTGCAGGTGTAGACAGTGGCACCCGACATGCCTGCGTTGTCGTTTTCCGCCGGGCACTCTTTGGGCCGGAGCAGCACGCAGAAACACCTAGATTGCAGATAAGGGCTTTTTGACATTGACCGCGACCAATATTGCAGATGCACAAACGTCTTGCAATTCCGGCCGAACGAAAGAAGATATCTGCTCAAAACTTTCTGTGCAGGTGCAGACAGTGGCACCCGACATGCCTGCGTTGTCGTTTTCCGCCGGGCACTCTTTGGGCCGGCGCAGCACGCAGAAACACCTAGATTGAAGATAAGCGCCATTTGCCATTGACCGCGACGAACATAGAAGATGCACAATCTTCTTTCAATTCCGGCAGAACGGAAGGAGATATCTGCTCAAACCTTTCTGTGCAGGTGCAGACAGTGGCACCCGACATGCCTGGGTTGTCGTTTTCCGCCGGGCACTCTTTGGGCCGGCGCAGCACGCAGAAACACCTAGATTGAAGATAAGCGCCTTTTTGTCATTGACCGAGACCTACATTGAAGATGCACAATCTTCTTTCAATTCCGGCCGAACGGAAGGAGATATCTGCTCAAAACTTTCTGTGCAGGTGCAGACAGTGGCACCCGACATGCCTGCGTTGTCGTTTTCCGCCGGACACTCTTTGGGCCGGCGCAGCACGCAGAAACACCTAGATTGAAGATAAGCGCCTTTTGCCATTGACCGCGACGAACATAGAAGATGCACAAACGTCTTGCAATTCCGGCCGAATGGAAGGAGATATCTGCTCAAAACTTTCTGTGCAGGTGTAGACAGTGGCACCCGACATGCCTGCGTTGTCGTTTTCCGCCGGGCACTCTTTGGGCCGGAGCAGCACGCAGAAACACCTAGATTGCAGATAAGGGCTTTTTGACATTGACCGCGACCAATATTGCAGATGCACAAACGTCTTGCAATTCCGGCCGAACGAAAGAAGATATCTGCTCAAAACTTTCTGTGCAGGTGCAGACAGTGGCACCCGACATGCCTGCGTTGTCGTTTTCCGCCGGGCACTCTTTGGGCCGGCGCAGCACGCAGAAACACCTAGATTGAAGATAAGCGCCTTTTTGTCATTGACCGCGACCTACATTGAAGATGCACAATCTTCTTTCAATTCCGGCCGAACGGAAGGAGATATCTGCTCAAAACTTTCTGTGCAGGTGCAAACAGTGGCACCCGACATGCCTGCGTTGTCGTTTTCCACCGGGCACTCTTTGGGCCGGCGCAGCACGCAGAAACACCTAGATTGAAGATAAGCGCCTTTTGCCATTGACCGCGACGAACATAGAAGATGCACAAACGTCTTGCAATTCCGGCTGAATGGAAGGAGATATCTGCTCAAAACTTTCTGTGCAGGTGTAGACAGTGGCACCCGACATGCCTGCGTTGTCGTTTTCCGCCGGGCACTCTTTGGGCCGGAGCAGCACGCAGAAACACCTAGATTGCAGATAAGGGCTTTTTGACATTGACCGCGACCAATATTGCAGATGCACAAACGTCTTGCAATTCCGGCCGAACGAAAGAAGATATCTGCTCAAAACTTTCTGTGCAGGTGCAGACAGTGGCACCCGACATGCCTGCGTTGTCGTTTTCCGCCGGGCACTCTTTGGGCCGGCGCAGCACGCAGAAACACCTAGATTGAAGATAAGCGCCTTTTTGTGATTGACCGCGACCTACATTGAAGATGCACAATCTTCTTTCAATTCCGGCCGAACGGAAGGAGATATCTGCTCAAAACATTATGTGCAGGTGCAGACAGTGGCACCCGACATGCCTGCGTTGTCGTTTTCCGCCGGGCACTCTTTGGGCCGGCGCAGCACGCAGAAACACCTAGATTGAAGATAAGCGCCTTTTTGTCATTGACCGCGACCTACATTGAAGATGCACAATCTTCTTTCAATTCCGGCCGAACGGAAGGAGATATCTGCTCAAAACTTTCTGTGCAGGTGCAGACAGTGGCACCCGACATTCCTGCGTTGTCGTTTTCCGCCGGGAACTCTTTGGGCCGGCGCAGCACGCAGAAACACCTAGATTGAAGATAAGCGCCTTTTGCCATTCACCGCGACGAACATAGAAGATGCACAAACTTCTTGCAATTCCGGCCGAATGGAAGGAGATATCTGCTCAAAACTTTCTGTGCAGGTGTAGACAATGGCACCCGAAATGCCTGCGTTGTCGTTATGCGCCGGGCACTCTTTGGGCCGGAGCAGCACGCAGAAACACCTAGATTGCAGATAAGGGCTTTTTGACATTGACCGCGACCAATATTGAAGATGCACAATCTTCTTGCAATTCCGGCCGAACGAAAGAAGATATCTGCTCAAAACTTTCTGTGCAGGTGCAGACAGTGGCACCCGACATGCCTGCCTTGTCGTTTTCCGCCGGGCACTCTTTGGGCCGGCGCAGCACGCAGAAACACCTAGATTGAAGATAAGCGCCTTTTGCCATTGACCGCGACGAACATAGAAGATGCACAAACGTCTTGCAATTCCGGCTGAATGGAAGGAGATATCTCCTCAAAACTTTCTGTGCAGGTGCAGACAGTGGCACCCGACATGCCTGCCTTGTCGTTTTCCGCCGGGCACTCTTTGGGCCGGCGCAGCACGCAGAAACACCTAGATTGAAGATAAGCGCCTTTTTGTCATTGACCGAGACCTACATTGAAGATGCACAATCTTCTTTCAATTCCGGCCGAACAGAAGGAGATATCTGCTCAAAACTTTCTGTGCAGGTGCAGACAGTGGCACCCGACATGCCTGCGTTGTCGTTTTCCACCGGGCACTCTTTGGGCCGGCGCAGCACGCAGAAACACCTAGATTGAAGATAAGCGCCTTTTGCCATTGACCGCGACGAACATAGAAGATGCACAAACGTCTTGCAATTCCGGCCGAATGGAAGGAGATATCTGCTCAAAACTTTCTGTGCAGGTGCAGACAGTGGCACCCGACATGCCTGCGTTGTCGTTTTCCACCGGGCACTCTTTGGGGCGGCGCAGCACGCAGAAACACCTAGATTGAAAATAAGCGCCTTTTGCCATTGACCGCGACGAACATAGAAGATGCACAAACGTTTTGCAATTCCGGCCAAATGGAAGGAGATATCTGCTCAAAACTTTCTGTGCAGGTGTAGACAGTGGCACCCGACATGCCTGCGTTGTCGTTTTCCACCGGGCACTCTTTGGGCCGGAGCAGCACGCAGAAACACCTAGATTGCAGATAAGGGCTTTTTGACATTGACCGCGACCAATATTGAAGATGCACAAACGTCTTGCAATTCCGGCCGAACGAAAGAAGATATCTGCTCAAAACTTTCTGTGCAGGTGCAGACAGTGGCACCCGACATGCCTGCGTTGTCGTTTTCCGCCAGGCACTCTTTGGGCCGGAGCAGTACGCAGAAACACCTAGATTGCAGATAAGGGCTTTTTGACATTGACCACGACCAATATTGAAGATGCACAAACGTCTTGCAATTCCGGCCGAACGAAAGAAGATATCTGCTCAAAACTTTCTGTGCAGGTGCAGACAGCGGCACCCGACATGCCTGCGTTGTCGTTTTCCGCCGGGCACTCTTTGGGCCGGCGCAGCACGCAGAAACACCTAGATTGAAGATAAGCGCCTTTTTGTCATTGACCGCGACCTACATTGAAGATGCACAATCTTCTTTCAATTCCGGCCGAACGGAAGGAGATATCTGCTCAAAACTTTCTGTGCAGGTGCAGACAGTGGCACCCGACATGTCTGCGTTGTCGTTTTCCACCGGGCACTCTTTGGGCCGGCGCAGCACGCAGAAACACCTAGATTGAAGATAAGCGCCTTTTTGTCATTGACCGCGACCTACATTGAAGATGCACAATCTTCTTTCAATTCCGGCCGAACGGAAGGAGATATCTGCTCAAAACTTTCTGTGCAGGTGTAGACAATGGCACCCGACATGCCTGCGTTGTCGTTATCCGCCGGGCACTCTTTGGGCCGGAGCAGCACGCAGAAACACCTAGATTGCAGATAAGGGCTTTTTGACATTGACCGCGACCAATATTGAAGATGCACAATCTTCTTGCAATTCCGGCCGAACGAAAGAAGATATCTGCTCAAAACTTTCTGTACAGGTGCAGACAGTGGCACCCGACATGCCTGCCTTGTCGTTTTCCGCCGGGCACTCTTTGGGCCGGCGCAGCACGCAGAAACACCTAGATTGAAGATAAGCGCCTTTTTGTCATTGACCGAGACCTACATTGAAGATGCACAATCTTCTTTCAATTCCGGCCGAACGGAAGGAGATATCTGCTCAAAACTTTCTGTGCAGGTGCAGACAGTGGCACCCGACATGCCTGCGTTGTCGTTTTCCACCGGGCACTCTTTGGGCCGGCGCAGCACGCAGAAACACCCAGATTGAAGATAAGCGCCTTTTGCCATTGACCGCGACGAACATAGAAGATGCACAAACGTCTTGCAATTCCGGCCGAATGGAAGGAGATATCTGCTCAAAACTTTCTGTGCAGGTGTAGACAGTGGCACCCGACATGCCTGCGTTGTCGTTTTCCGCCGGGCACTCTTTGGGCCGGAGCAGCACGCAGAAACACCTAGATTGCAGATAAGGGCTTTTTGACATTGACCGCGACCAATATTGCAGATGCACAAACGTCTTGCAATTCCGGCCGAACGAAAGAAGATATCTGCTCAAAACTTTCTGTGCAGGTGCAGACAGTGGCACCCGACATGCCTGCGTTGTCGTTTTCCACCGGGCACTCTTTGGGCCGGCGCAGCACGCAGAAACACCTAGATTGAAGATAAAGCGCCTTTTGCCATTGACCGCGACGAACATAGAAGATGCACAAACGTCTTGCAATTCCGGCCGAATGGAAGGAGATATCTGCTCAAAACTTTCTGTGCAGGTGCAGACAGTGGCACCCGACATGCCTGCGTTGTCGTTTTCCACCGGGCACTCTTTGGGGCGGCGCAGCACGCAGAAACACCTAGATTGAAGATAAGCGCCTTTTGCCATTGACCGCGACGAACATAGAAGATGCACAAACGTCTTGCAATTCCGGCCGAATGGAAGGAGATATCTGCTCAAAACTTTCTGTGCAGGTGTAGACAGTGGCACCCGACATGCCTGCGTTGTCGTTTTCCACCGGGCACTCTTTGGGCCGGAGCAGCACGCAGAAACACCTAGATTGCAGATAAGGGCTTTTTGACATTGACCGCGACCAATATTGAAGATGCACAAACGTCTTGCAATTCCGGCCGAACGAAAGAAGATATCTGCTCAAAACTTTCTGTGCAGGTGCAGACAGTGGCACCCGACATGCCTGCGTTGTCGTTTTCCACCGGGCACTCTTTGGGCCGGCGCAGCACGCAGAAACACCTAGATTGAAGATAAGCGCCTTTTGCCATTGACCGCGACGAACATAGAAGATGCACAATCTTCTTTCAATTCCGGCAGAACGGAAGGAGATATCTGCTCAAAACTTTCTGTGCAGGTGCAGACAGTGGCACCCGACATGCCTGGGTTGTCGTTTTCCGCCGGGCACTCTTTGGGCCGGCGCAGCACGCAGAAACACCTAGATTGAAGATAAGCGCCTTTTTGTCATTGACCGCGACCTACATTGAAGATGCACAATCTTCTTTCAATTCCGGCCGAACGGAAGGAGATATCTGCTCAAAACTTTCTGTGCAGGTGCAGACAGTGGCACCCGACATGCCTGCGTTGTCATTTTCCGCCGGACACTCTTTGGGCCGGCGCAGCACGCAGAAACACCTAGATTGAAGATAAGCGCCTTTTGCCATTGACCGCGACGAACATAGAAGATGCACAAATGTCTTGCAATTCTGGCCGAATGGAAGGAGATATCTGCTCAAAACTTTCTGTGCAGGTGCAGACAGTGGCACCCGACATGCCTGCGTTGTCGTTTTCCGCCGGGCACTCTTTGGGCTGGAGCAGCACGCAGAAACACCTAGATTGCAGATAAGGGCTTTTTGACATTGACCGCGACCAATATTGCAGATGCACAAACGTCTTGCAATTCCGGCCGAACGAAAGAAGATATCTGCTCAAAACTTTCTGTGCAGGTGCAGACAGTGGCACCCGACATGCATGCGTTGTCGTTTTCCGCCGGGCACTCTTTGGGCCGGCGCAGCACGCAGAAACACCTAGATTGAAGATAAGCGCCTTTTTGTCATTGACCGCGACCTACATTGAAGATGCACAATCTTCTTTCAATTCCGGCCGAACGGAAGGAGATATCTGCTCAAAACTTTCTGTGCAGGTGCAGACAGTGGCACCCGACATGCCTGCGTTGTCGTTTTCCACCAGGCACTCTTTGGGCCGGCGCAGCACGCAGAAACACCTAGATTGAAGATAAGCGCCTTTTGCCATTGACCGCGACGAACATAGAAGATGCACAAACGTCTTGCAATTCCGGCCGAATGGAAGGAGATATCTGCTCAAAACTTTCTGTGCAGGTGCAGACAGTGGCACCCGACATGCCTGCGTTGTCGTTTTCCGCCGGGCACTCTTTGGGCCGGCGCAGCACGCAGAAACACCTAGATTGAAGATAAGCGCTTTTTGCCATTCACCGCGACGAACATAGAAGATGCACAAACTTCTTGCAATTCCGGCCGAATGGAAGGAGATATCTGCTCAAAACTTTCTGTGCAGGTGTAGACAATGGCACCCGAAATGCCTGCGTTGTCGTTATCCGCCGGGCACTCTTTGGGCCGGAGCAGCACGCAGAAACACCTAGATTGCAGATAAGGGCTTTTTGACATTGACCGCGACCAATATTGAAGATGCACAATCTTCTTGCAATTCCGGCCGAACGAAAGAAGATATCTGCTCAAACTTTCTGTGCAGGTGCAGACAGTGGCACCCGACATGCCTGCCTTGTCGTTTTCCGCCGGGCACTCTTTGGGCCGGCGCAGCACGCAGAAACACCTAGATTGAAGATAAGCGCCTTTTGCCATTGACCGCGACGAACATAGAAGATGCACAAACGTCTTGCAATTCCGGCCGAATGGAAGGAGATATCTGCTCAAAACTTTCTGTGCAGGTGTAGACAGTGGCACCCGACATGCCTGCGTTGTCGTTTTCCGCCGGGCACTCTTTGGGCCGGAGCAGCACGCAGAAACACCTAGATTGCAGATAAGGGCTTTTTGACATTGACCGCGACCAATATTGCAGATGCACAAACGTCTTGCAATTCCGGCCGAACGAAAGAAGATATCTGCTCAAAACTTTCTGTGCAGGTGCAGACAGTGGCACCCGACATGCCTGCGTTGTCGTTTTCCACCGGGCACTCTTTGGGCCGGCGCAGCACGCAGAAACACCTAGATTGAAGATAAGCGCCTTTTGCCATTGACCGCGACGAACATAGAAGATGCACAATCTTCTTTCAATTCCGGCAGAACGGAAGGAGATATCTGCTCAAACCTTTCTGTGCAGGTGCAGACAGTGGCACCCGACATGCCTGGGTTGTCGTTTTCCGCCGGGCACTCTTTGGGCCGGCGCAGCACGCAGAAACACCTAGATTGAAGATAAGCGCCTTTTTGTCATTGACCGCGACCTACATTGAAGATGCACAATCTTCTTTCAATTCCGGCCGAACGGAAGGAGATATCTGCTCAAAACTTTCTGTGCAGGTGCAGACAGTGGCACCCGACATGCCTGCGTTGTCATTTTCCGCCGGACACTCTTTGGGCCGGCGCAGCACGCAGAAACACCTAGATTGAAGATAAGCGCCTTTTGCCATTGACCGCGACGAACATAGAAGATGCACAAATGTCTTGCAATTCTGGCCGAATGGAAGGAGATATCTGCTCAAAACTTTCTGTGCAGGTGCAGACAGTGGCACCCGACATGCCTGCGTTGTCGTTTTCCGCCGGGCACTCTTTGGGCTGGAGCAGCACGCAGAAACACCTAGATTGCAGATAAGGGCTTTTTGACATTGACCGCGACCAATATTGCAGATGCACAAACGTCTTGCAATTCCGGCCGAACGAAAGAAGATATCTGCTCAAAACTTTCTGTGCAGGTGCAGACAGTGGCACCCGACATGCCTGCGTTGTCGTTTTCCGCCGGGCACTCTTTGGGCCGGCGCAGCACGCAGAAACACCTAGATTGAAGATAAGCGCCTTTTTGTCATTGACCGCGACCTACATTGAAGATGCACAATCTTCTTTCAATTCCGGCCGAACGGAAGGAGATATCTGCTCAAAACATTATGTGCAGGTGCAGACAGTGGCAACCGACATGCCTGCGTTGTCGTTTTCCGCCGGGCACTCTTTGGGCCGGCGCAGCACGCAGAAACACCTAGATTGAAGATAAGCGCCTTTTTGTCATTGACCGCGACCTACATTGAAGATGCACAATCTTCTTTCAATTCCGGCCGAACGGAAGGAGATATCTGCTCAAAACTTTCTGTGCAGGTGCAGACAGTGGCACCCGACATTCCTGCGTTGTCGTTTTCCGCCGGGCACTCTTTGGGCCGGCGCAGCACGCAGAAACACCTAGATTGAAGATAAGCGCCTTTTGCCATTCACCGCGACGAACATAGAAGATGCACAAACTTCTTGCAATTCCGGCCGAATGGAAGGAGATATCTGCTCAAAACTTTCTGTGCAGGTGTAGACAATGGCACCCGACATGCCTGCGTTGTCGTTATCCGCCGGGCACTCTTTGGGCTGGAGCAGCAACAGAAACACCTAGATTGCAGATAAGGGCTTTTTGACATTGACCGCGACCAATATTGAAGATGCACAATCTTCTTGCAATTCCGGCCGAACGAAAGAAGATATCTGCTCAAAACTTTCTGTGCAGGTGCAGACAGTGGCACCCGACATGCCTGCCTTGTCGTTTTCCGCCGGGCACTCTTTGGGCCGGCGCAGCACGCAGAAACACCTAGATTGAAGATAAGCGCCTTTTTGTCATTGACCGAGACCTACATTGAAGATGCACAATCTTCTTTCAATTCCGGCCGAACGGAAGGAGATATCTGCTCCAAACTTTCTGTGCAAGTGCAGACAGTGGCACCCGACATGCCTGCGTTGTCGTTTTCCACCGGGCACTCTTTGGGCCGGCGCAGCACGCAGAAACACCTAGATTGAAGATAAGCGCCTTTTGCCATTGACCGCGACGAACATAGAAGATGCACAAACGTCTTGCAATTCCGGCCGAATGGAAGGAGATATCTGCTCAAAACTTTCTGTGCAGGTGCAGACAGTGGCACCCGACATGCCTGCGTTGTCGTTTTCCGGCGGGCACTCTTTGGGCCGGAGCAGCACGCAGAAACACCTAGATTGAAGATAAGCGCCTTTTGTCATTGACCGCGACGAACATAGAAGATGCACAAACTTCTTGCAATTCCAGCCGAATGGAAGGAGATATCTGCTCAAAACTTTCTGTGCAGGTGCAGACAGTGGCACCCGACATGCCTGCGTTGTCGTTTTCCGCCGGGCACTCTTTGGGCCGGAGCAGCACGCAGAAACACCTAGATTGAAGATAAGCGCCTTTTGTCATTGACCGCGACGAACATAGAAGATGCACAAACTTCTTGCAATTCCGGCCGAATGGAAGGAGATATCTGCTCAAAACTTTCTGTGCAGGTGTAGACAGTGGCACCCGACATGCCTGCGTTGTCGTTTTCCGCCGGGCACTCTTTGGGCCGGAGCAGCACGCAGAAACACCTAGATTGAAGATAAGCGCCTTTTGCCATTGACCGCGACGAACATAGAAGATGCACAATCTTCTTTCAATTCCGGCAGAACGGAAGGAGATATCTGCTCAAACCTTTCTGTGCAGGTGCAGACAGTGGCACCCGACATGCCTGGGTTGTCGTTTTCCGCCGGGCACTCTTTGGGCCGGCGCAGCACGCAGAAACACCTAGATTGAAGATAAGCGCCTTTTTGTCATTGACCGCGACCTACATTGAAGATGCACAATCTTCTTTCAATTCCGGCCGAACGGAAGGAGATATCTGCTCAAAACTTTCTGTGCAGGTGCAGACAGTGGCACCCGACATGCCTGCGTTGTCGTTTTCCGCCGGACACTCTTTGGGCCGGCGCAGCACGCAGAAACACCTAGATTGAAGATAAGCGCCTTTTGCCATTGACCGCGACGAACATAGAAGATGCACAAACGTCTTGCAATTCCGGCCGAATGGAAGGAGATATCTGCTCAAAACGTTCTGTGCAGGTGTAGACAGTGGCACCCGACATGCCTGCGTTGTCGTTTTCCGCCGGGCACTCTTTGGGCCGGAGCAGCACGCAGAAACACCTAGATTGCAGATAAGGGCTTTTTGACATTGACCGCGACCAATATTGCAGATGCACAAACGTCTTGCAATTCCGGCCGAACGAAAGAAGATATCTGCTCAAAACTTTCTGTGCAGGTGCAGACAGTGGCACCCGACATGCCTGCGTTGTCGTTTTCCGCCGGGCACTCTTTGGGCCGGCGCAGCACGCAGAAACACCTAGATTGAAGATAAGCGCCTTTTGCCATTCACCGCGACGAACATAGAAGATGCACAAACTTCTTGCAATTCCGGCCGAACGAAAGAAGATATCTGCTCAAAACTTTCTGTGCAGGTGCAGACAGTGGCACCCGACATGCCTGCCTTGTCGTTTTCCGCCGGGCACTCTTTGGGCCGGCGCAGCACGCAGAAACACCTAGATTGAAGATAAGCGCCTTTTTGTCATTGACCGAGACCTACATTGAAGATGCACAATCTTCTTTCAATTCCGGCCGAACGGAAGGAGATATCTGCTCCAAACTTTCTGTGCAAGTGCAGACAGTGGCACCCGACATGCCTGCGTTGTCGTTTTCCACCGGGCACTCTTTGGGCCGGCGCAGCACGCAGAAACACCTAGATTGAAGATAAGCGCCTTTTGCCATTGATCGCGACGAACATAGAAGATGCACAAACGTCTTGCAATTCCGGCCGAATGGAAGGAGATATCTGCTCAAAACTTTCTGTGCAGGTGCAGACAGTGGCACCCGACATGCCTGCGTTGTCGTTTTCCGCCGGGCACTCTTTGGGCCGGAGCAGCACGCAGAAACACCTAGATTGAAGATAAGCGCCTTTTGTCATTGACCGCGACGAACATAGAAGATGCACAAACTTCTTGCAATTCCGGCCGAATGGAAGGAGATATCTGCTCAAAACTTTCTGTGCAGGTGCAGACAGTGGCACCCGACATGCCTGCGTTGTCGTTTTCCGCCGGGCACTCTTTGGGCCGGAGCAGCACGCAGAAACACCTAGATTGAAGATAAGCGCCTTTTGTCATTGACCGCGACGAACATAGAAGATGCACAAACTTCTTGCAATTCCGGCCGAATGGAAGGAGATATCTGCTCAAAACTTTCTGTGCAGGTGTAGACAGTGGCACCCGACATGCCTGCGTTGTCGTTTTCCGCCGGGCACTCTTTGGGCCGGAGCAGCACGCAGAAACACCTAGATTGAAGATAAGCGCCTTTTGCCATTGACCGCGACGAACATAGAAGATGCACAATCTTCTTTCAATTCCGGCAGAACGGAAGGAGATATCTGCTCAAACCTTTCTGTGCAGGTGCAGACAGTGGCACCCGACATGCCTGGGTTGTCGTTTTCCGCCGGGCACTCTTTGGGCCGGCGCAGCACGCAGAAACACCTAGATTGAAGATAAGCGCCTTTTTGTCATTGACCGCGACCTACATTGAAGATGCACAATCTTCTTTCAATTCCGGCCGAACGGAAGGAGATATCTGCTCAAAACTTTCTGTGCAGGTGCAGACAGTGGCACCCGACATGCCTGCGTTGTCGTTTTCCGCCGGACACTCTTTGGGACGGCGCAGCACGCAGAAACACCTAGATTGAAGATAAGCGCCTTTTGCCATTGACCGCGACGAACATAGAAGATGCACAAACGTCTTGCAATTCCGGCCGAATGGAAGGAGATATCTGCTCAAAACTTTCTGTGCAGGTGTAGACAGTGGCACCCGACATGCCTGCGTTGTCGTTTTCCGCCGGGCACTCTTTGGGCCGGAGCAGCACGCAGAAACACCTAGATTGCAGATAAGGGCTTTTTGACATTGACCGCGACCAATATTGTAGATGCACAAACGTCTTGCAATTCCGGCCGAACGAAAGAAGATATCTGCTCAAAACTTTCTGTGCAGGTGCAGACAGTGGCACCCGACATGCCTGCGTTGTCGTTTTCCAACGGGCACTCTTTGGGCCGGCGCAGCACGCAGAAACACCTAGATTGAAGATAAGCGCCTTTTGCCATTGACCGCGACGAACATAGAAGATGCACAATCTTCTTTCAATTCCGGCAGAACGGAAGGAGATATCTGCTCAAACCTTTCTGTGCAGGTGCAGACAGTGGCACCCGACATGCCTGGGTTGTCGTTTTCCGCCGGGCACTCTTTGGGCCGGCGCAGCACGCAGAAACACCTAGATTGAAGATAAGCGCCTTTTTGTCATTGACCGCGACCTACATTGAAGATGCACAATCTTCTTTCAATTCCGGTCGAACGGAAGGAGATATCTGCTCAAAACTTTCTGTGCACGTGCAGACAGTGGCACCCGACATGCCTGCGTTGTCGTTTTCCGCCGGACACTCTTTGGGCCGGCGCAGCACGCAGAAACACCTAGATTGAAGATAAGCGCCTTTTGCCATTGACCGCGACGAACATAGAAGATGCACAAACGTCTTGCAATTCCGGCCGAATGGAAGGAGATATCTGCTCAAAACTTTCTGTGCAGGTGTAGACAGTGGCACCCGACATGCCTGCGTTGTCGTTTTCCGCCGGGCACTCTTTGGGCCGGAGCAGCACGCAGAAACACCTAGATTGCAGATAAGAGCTTTTTGACATTGACCGCGACCAATATTGCAGATGCACAAACGTCTTGCAATTCCGGCCGAACGAAAGAAGATATCTGCTCAAAACTTTCTGTGCAGGTGCAGACAGTGGCACCCGACATGCCTGCGTTGTCGTTTTCCGCCGGGCACTCTTTGGGCCGGCGCAGCACGCAGAAACACCTAGATTAAAGATAAGCGCCTTTTGCCATTGACCGCGACGAACATAGAAGATGCACAATCTTCTTTCAATTCCGGCAGAACGGAAGGAGATATCTGCTCAAACCTTTCTGTGCAGGTGCAGACAGTGGCACCCGACATGCCTGGGTTGTCGTTTTCCGCCGGGCACTCTTTGGGCCGGCGCAGCACGCAGAAACACCTAGATTGAAGATAAGCGCCTTTTTGTCATTGACCGCGACCTACATTGAAGATGCACAATCTTCTTTCAATTCCGGCCGAACGGAAGGAGATATCTGCTCAAAACTTTCTGTGCAGGTGCAGACAGTGGCACCCGACATGCCTGCGTTGTCGTTTTCCGCCGGACACTCTTTGGGCCGGCGCAGCACGCAGAAACACCTAGATTGAAGATAAGCGCCTTTTGCCATTGACCGCGACGAACATAGAAGATGCACAAACGTCTTGCAATTCCGGCCGAATGGAAGGAGATATCTGCTCAAAACTTTCTGTGCAGGTGTAGACAGTGGCACCCGACATGCCTGCGTTGTCGTTTTCCGCCGGGCACTCTTTGGGCCGGAGCAGCACGCAGAAACACCTAGATTGCAGATAAGGGCTTTTTGACATTGACCGCGACCAATATTGCAGATGCACAAACGTCTTGCAATTCCGGCCGAACGAAAGAAGATATCTGCTCAAAACTTTCTGTGCAGGTGCAGACAGTGGCACCCGACATGCCTGCGTTGTCGTTTTCCGCCGGGCACTCTTTGGGCCGGCGCAGCACGCAGAAACACCTAGATTGAAGATAAGCGCCTTTTTGTCATTGACCGCGACCTACATTGAAGATGCACAATCTTCTTTCAATTCCGGCCGAACGGAAGGAGATATCTGCTCAAAACTTTCTGTGCAGGTGCAGACAGTGGCACCCGACATGCCTGCGTTGTCGTTTTCCACCGGGCACTCTTTGGGCCGGCGCAGCACGCAGAAACACCTAGATTGAAGATAAGCGCCTTTTGCCATTGACCGCGACGAACATAGAAGATGCACAAACGTCTTGCAATTCCGGCTGAATGGAAGGAGATATCTGCTCAAAACTTTCTGTGCAGGTGTAGACAGTGGCACCCGACATGCCTGCGTTGTCGTTTTCCGCCGGGCACTCTTTGGGCCGGAGCAGCACGCAGAAACACCTAGATTGCAGATAAGGGCTTTTTGACATTGACCGCGACCAATATTGCAGATGCACAAACGTCTTGCAATTCCGGCCGAACGAAAGAAGATATCTGCTCAAAACTTTCTGTGCAGGTGCAGACAGTGGCACCCGACATGCCTGCGTTGTCGTTTTCCGCCGGGCACTCTTTGGGCCGGCGCAGCACGCAGAAACACCTAGATTGAAGATAAGCTTGACCGCGACCTACATTGAAGATGCACAATCTTCTTTCAATTCCGGCCGAACGGAAGGAGATATCTGCTCAAAACATTATGTGCAGGTGCAGACAGTGGCACCCGACATGCCTGCGTTGTCGTTTTCCGCCGGGCACTCTTTGGGCCGGCGCAGCACGCAGAAACACCTAGATTGAACATAAGCGCCTTTTGCCATTGACCGCGACGAACATAGAAGATGCACAAACGTCTTGCAATTCCGGCCGAATGGAAGGAGATATCTGCTCAAAACTTTCTGTGCAGGTGTAGACAGTGGCACCCGACATGCCTGCGTTGTCGTTTTCCGCCGGGCACTCTTTGGGCCGGAGCAGCACGCAGAAACACCTATATTGCAGATAAGGGCTTTTTGACATTGACCGCGACCAATATTGCAGATGCACAAACGTCTTGAAATTCCGGCCGAACGAAAGAAGATATCTGCTCAAAACTTTCTGTGCAGGTGCAGACAGTGGCACCCGACATGCCTGCGTTGTCGTTTTCCGCCGGGCACTCTTTGGGCCGGCGCAGCACGCAGAAACACCTAGATTGAAGATAAGCGCCTTTTTGTCATTGACCGCGACCTACATTGAAGATGCACAATCTTCTTTCAATTCCGGCCGAACGGAAGGAGATATCTGCTCAAAACATGATGTGCAGGTGCAGTCAGTGGCACCCGACATGCCTGCGTTGTCGTTTTCCGCCGGGCACTCTTTGGGCCGGCGCAGCACGCAGAAACACCTAGATTGAAGATAAGCGCCTTTTTGTCATTGACCGCGACCTACATTGAAGATGCACAATCTTCTTTCAATTCCGGCCGAACGGAAGGAGATATCTGCTCAAAACTTTCTGTGCAGGTGCAGACAGTGGCACCCGACATGCCTGCGTTGTCGTTTTCCGCCGGGCACTCTTTGGGCCGGCGCAGCACGCAGAAACACCTAGATTGAAGATAATCGCCTTTTTGTCATTGACCGCGACCTACATTGAAGATGCACAATCTTCTTTCAATTCCGGCCGAACGGAAGGAGATATCTGCTCAAAACTTTCTGTGCAGGTGCAGACAGTGGCACCCGACATGCCTGCGTTGTCGTTTTCCACCGGGCACTCTTTGGGCCGGCGCAGCACGCAGAAACACCTAGATTGAAGATAAGCGCCTTTTGCCATTGACCGCGACGAACATAGAAGATGCACAAACGTCTTGCAATTCCGGCCGAATGGAAGGAGATATCTGCTCAAAACTTTCTGTGCAGGTGTAGACAGTGGCACCCGACATGCCTGCGTTGTCGTTTTCCGCCGGGCACTCTTTGGGCCGGAGCAGCACGCAGAAACACCTAGATTGCAGATAAGGGCTTTTTGACATTGACCGCGACCAATATTGCAGATGCACAAACGTCTTGCAATTCCGGCCGAACGAAAGAAGATATCTGCTCAAAACTTTCTGTGCAGGTGCAGACAGTGGCACCCGACATGCCTGCGTTGTCGTTTTCCGCCGGGCACTCTTTGGGCCGGCGCAGCACGCAGAAACACCTAGATTGAAGATAAGCGCCTTTCTGTCATTGACCGCGACCTACATTGAAGATGCACAATCTTCTTTCAATTCCGGCCGAACGGAAGGAGATATCTGCTCAAAACTTTCTGTGCAGGTGCAGACAGTGGCACCCGACATGCCTGCGTTGTCGTTTTCCGCCGGGCACTCTTTGGGCCGGCGCAGCACGCAGAAACACCTAGATTGAAGATAAGCGCCTTTTTGTCATTGACCGCGACCTACATTGAAGATGCACAATCTTCTTTCAATTCCGGCCGAACGGAAGGAGATATCTGCTCAAAACTTTCTGTGCAGGTGCAGACAGTGGCACCCGACATGCCTGCGTTGTCGTTTTCCGCCGGACACTCTTTGGGCCGGCGCAGCACGCAGAAACACCTAGATTGAAGATAAGCGCCTTTTGCCATTGACCGCGACGAACATAGAAGATGCACAAACGTCTTGCAATTCCGGCCGAATGGAAGGAGATATCTGCTCAAAACTTTCTGTGCAGGTGTAGACAGTGGCACCCGACATGCCTGCGTTGTCGTTTTCCGCCGGGCACTCTTTGGGCCGGAGCAGCACGCAGAAACACCTAGATTGCAGATAAGGGCTTTTTGACATTGACCGCGACCAATATTGCAGATGCACAAACGTCTTGCAATTCCGGCCGAACGAAAGAAGATATCTGCTCAAAACTTTCTGTGCAGGTGCAGACAGTGGCACCCGACATGCCTGCGTTGTCGTTTTCCGCCGGGCACTCTTTGGGCCGGCGCAGCACGCAGAAACACCTAGATTGAAGATAAGCGCCTTTTTGTCATTGACCGCGACCTACATTGAAGATGCACAATCTTCTTTCAATTCCGGCCGAACGGAAGGAGATATCTGCTCAAAACTTTCTGTGCAGGTGCAGACAGTGGCACCCGACATGCCTGCGTTGTCGTTTTCCACCGGGCACTCTTTGGGCCGGCGCAGCACGCAGAAACACCTAGATTGAAGATAAGCGCCTTTTGCCATTGACCGCGACGAACATAGAAGATGCACAAACGTCTTGCAATTCCGGCTGAATGGAAGGAGATATCTGCTCAAAACTTTCTGTGCAGGTGTAGACAGTGGCACCCGACATGCCTGCGTTGTCGTTTTCCGCCGGGCACTCTTTGGGCCGGAGCAGCACGCAGAAACACCTAGATTGCAGATAAGGGCTTTTTGACATTGACCGCGACCAATATTGCAGATGCACAAACGTCTTGCAATTCCGGCCGAACGAAAGAAGATATCTGCTCAAAACTTTCTGTGCAGGTGCAGACAGTGGCACCCGACATGCCTGCGTTGTCGTTTTCCGCCGGGCACTCTTTGGGCCGGCGCAGCACGCAGAAACACCTAGATTGAAGATAAGCGCCTTTTTGTCATTGACCGCGACCTACATTGAAGATGCACAATCTTCTTTCAATTCCGGCCGAACGGAAGGAGATATCTGCTCAAAACATTATGTGCAGGTGCAGACAGTGGCACCCGACATGCCTGCGTTGTCGTTTTCCGCCGGGCACTCTTTGGGCCGGCGCAGCACGCAGAAACACCTAGATTGAAGATAAGCGCCTTTTGCCATTGACCGCGACGAACATAGAAGATGCACAAACGTCTTGCAATTCCGGCCGAATGGAAGGAGATATCTGCTCAAAACTTTCTGTGCAGGTGTAGACAGTGGCACCCGACATGCCTGCGTTGTCGTTTTCCGCCGGGCACTCTTTGGGCCGGAGCAGCACGCAGAAACACCTAGATTGCAGATAAGGGCTTTTTGACATTGACCGCGACCAATATTGTAGATGCACAAACGTCTTGCAATTCCGGCCGAACGAAAGAAGATATCTGCTCAAAACTTTCTGTGCAGGTGCAGACAGTGGCACCCGACATGCCTGCGTTGTCGTTTTCCGCCGGGCACTCTTTGGGCCGGCGCAGCACGCAGAAACACCTAGATTGAAGATAAGCGCCTTTTGCCATTGACCGCGACGAACATAGAAGATGCACAATCTTCTTTCAATTCCGGCAGAACGGAAGGAGATATCTGCTCAAACCTTTCTGTGCAGGTGCAGACAGTGGCACCCGACATGCCTGGGTTGTCGTTTTCCGCCGGGCACTCTTTGGGCCGGCGCAGCACGCAGAAACACCTAGATTGAAGATAAGCGCCTTTTTGTCATTGACCGCGACCTACATTGAAGATGCACAATCTTCTTTCAATTCCGGCCGAACGGAAGGAGATATCTGCTCAAAACTTTCTGTGCAGGTGCAGACAGTGGCACCCGACATGCCTGCGTTGTCGTTTTCCGCCGGACACTCTTTGGGCCGGCGCAGCACGCAGAAACACCTAGATTGAAGATAAGCGCCTTTTGCCATTGACCGCGACGAACATAGAAGATGCACAAACGTCTTGCAATTCCGGCCGAATGGAAGGAGATATCTGCTCAAAACTTTCTGTGCAGGTGTAGACAGTGGCACCCGACATGCCTGCGTTGTCGTTTTCCGCCGGGCACTCTTTGGGCCGGCGCAGCACGCAGAAACACCTAGATTGAAGATAAGCGCCTTTTTGTCATTGACCGCGACCTACATTGAAGATGCACAATCTTCTTTCAATTCCGGCCGAACGGAAGGAGATATCTGCTCAAAACTTTCTGTGCAGGTGCAGACAGTGGCACCCGACATGCCTGCGTTGTCGTTTTCCGCCGGACACTCTTTGGGCCGGCGCAGCACGCAGAAACACCTAGATTGAAGATAAGCGCCTTTTGCCATTGACCGCGACGAACATAGAAGATGCACAAACGTCTTGCAATTCCGGCCGAATGGAAGGAGATATCTGCTCAAAACTTTCTGTGCAGGTGTAGACAGTGGCACCCGACATGCCTGCGTTGTCGTTTTCCGCCGGGCACTCTTTGGGCCGGAGCAGCACGCAGAAACACCTAGATTGCAGATAAGGGCTTTTTGACATTGACCGCGACCAATATTGCAGATGCACAAACGTCTTGCAATTCCGGCCGAACGAAAGAAGATATCTGCTCAAAACTTTCTGTGCAGGTGCAGACAGTGGCACCCGACATGCCTGCGTTGTCGTTTTCCGCCGGGCACTCTTTGGGCCGGCGCAGCACGCAGAAACACCTAGATTGAAGATAAGCGCCTTTTTGTCATTGACCGCGACCTACATTGAAGATGCACAATCTTCTTTCAATTCCGGCCGAACGGAAGGAGATATCTGCTCAAAACTTTCTGTGCAGGTGCAGACAGTGGCACCCGACATGCCTGCGTTGTCGTTTTCCACCGGGCACTCTTTGGGCCGGCGCAGCACGCAGAAACACCTAGATTGAAGATAAGCGCCTTTTGCCATTGACCGCGACGAACATAGAAGATGCACAAACGTCTTGCAATTCCGGCTGAATGGAAGGAGATATCTGCTCAAAACTTTCTGTGCAGGTGTAGACAGTGGCACCCGACATGCCTGCGTTGTCGTTTTCCGCCGGGCACTCTTTGGGCCGGAGCAGCACGCAGAAACACCTAGATTGCAGATAAGGGCTTTTTGACATTGACCGCGACCAATATTGCAGATGCACAAACGTCTTGCAATTCCGGCCGAACGAAAGAAGATATCTGCTCAAAACTTTCTGTGCAGGTGCAGACAGTGGCACCCGACATGCCTGCGTTGTCGTTTTCCGCCGGGCACTCTTTGGGCCGGCGCAGCACGCAGAAACACCTAGATTGAAGATAAGCTTGACCGCGACCTACATTGAAGATGCACAATCTTCTTTCAATTCCGGCCGAACGGAAGGAGATATCTGCTCAAAACATTATGTGCAGGTGCAGACAGTGGCACCCGACATGCCTGCGTTGTCGTTTTCCGCCGGGCACTCTTTGGGCCGGCGCAGCACGCAGAAACACCTAGATTGAAGATAAGCGCCTTTTGCCATTGACCGCGACGAACATAGAAGATGCACAAACGTCTTGCAATTCCGGCCGAATGGAAGGAGATATCTGCTCAAAACTTTCTGTGCAGGTGTAGACAGTGGCACCCGACATGCCTGCGTTGTCGTTTTCCGCGGGGCACTCTTTGGGCCGGAGCAGCACGCAGAAACACCTATATTGCAGATAAGGGCTTTTTGACATTGACCGCGACCAATATTGCAGATGCACAAACTTCTTGAAATTCCGGCCGAACGAAAGAAGATATCTGCTCAAAACTTTCTGTGCAGGTGCAGACAGTGGCACCCGACATGCCTGCGTTGTCGTTTTCCGCCGGGCACTCTTTGGGCCGGCGCAGCACGCAGAAACACCTAGATTGAAGATAAGCGCCTTTTTGTCATTGACCGCGACCTACATTGAAGATGCACAATCTTCTTTCAATTCCGGCCGAACGGAAGGAGATATCTGCTCAAAACATGATGTGCAGGTGCAGTCAGTGGCACCCGACATGCCTGCGTTGTCGTTTTCCGCCGGGCACTCTTTGGGCTGGCGCAGCACGCAGAAACACCTAGATTGAAGATAAGCGCCTTTTTGTCATTGACCGCGACCTACATTGAAGATGCACAATCTTCTTTCAATTCCGGCCGAACGGAAGGAGATATCTGCTCAAAACTTTCTGTGCAGGTGCAGACAGTGGCACCCGACATGCCTGCGTTGTCGTTTTCCGCCGGGCACTCTTTGGGCCGGCGCAGCACGCAGAAACACCTAGATTGAAGATAATCGCCTTTTTGTCATTGACCGCGACCTACATTGAAGATGCACAATCTTCTTTCAATTCCGGCCGAACGGAAGGAGATATCTGCTCAAAACTTTCTGTGCAGGTGCAGACAGTGGCACCCGACATGCCTGCGTTGTCGTTTTCCACCGGGCACTCTTTGGGCCGGCGCAGCACGCAGAAACACCTAGATTGAAGATAAGCGCCTTTTGCCATTGACCGCGACGAACATAGAAGATGCACAAACGTCTTGCAATTCCGGCCGAATGGAAGGAGATATCTGCTCAAAACTTTCTGTGCAGGTGTAGACAGTGGCACCCGACATGCCTGCGTTGTCGTTTTCCGCCGGGCACTCTTTGGGCCGGAGCAGCACGCAGAAACACCTAGATTGCAGATAAGGGCTTTTTGACATTGACCGCGACCAATATTGCAGATGCACAAACGTCTTGCAATTCCGGCCGAACGAAAGAAGATATCTGCTCAAAACTTTCTGTGCAGGTGCAGACAGTGGCACCCGACATGCCTGCGTTGTCGTTTTCCGCCGGGCACTCTTTGGGCCGGCGCAGCACGCAGAAACACCTAGATTGAAGATAAGCGCCTTTCTGTCATTGACCGCGACCTACATTGAAGATGCACAATCTTCTTTCAATTCCGGCCGAACGGAAGGAGATATCTGCTCAAAACTTTCTGTGCAGGTGCAGACAGTGGCACCCGACATGCCTGCGTTGTCGTTTTCCGCCGGGCACTCTTTGGGCCGGCGCAGCACGCAGAAACACCTAGATTGAAGATAAGCGCCTTTTTGTCATTGACCGCGACCTACATTGAAGATGCACAATCTTCTTTCAATTCCGGCCGAACGGAAGGAGATATCTGCTCAAAACTTTCTGTGCAGGTGCAGACAGTGGCACCCGACATGCCTGCGTTGTCGTTTTCCGCCGGACACTCTTTGGGCCGGCGCAGCACGCAGAAACACCTAGATTGAAGATAAGCGCCTTTTGCCATTGACCGCGACGAACATAGAAGATGCACAAACGTCTTGCAATTCCGGCCGAATGGAAGGAGATATCTGCTCAAAACTTTCTGTGCAGGTGTAGACAGTGGCACCCGACATGCCTGCGTTGTCGTTTTCCGCCGGGCACTCTTTGGGCCGGAGCAGCACGCAGAAACACCTAGATTGCAGATAAGGGCTTTTTGACATTGACCGCGACCAATATTGCAGATGCACAAACGTCTTGCAATTCCGGCCGAACGAAAGAAGATATCTGCTCAAAACTTTCTGTGCAGGTGCAGACAGTGGCACCCGACATGCCTGCGTTGTCGTTTTCCGCCGGGCACTCTTTGGGCCGGCGCAGCACGCAGAAACACCTAGATTGAAGATAAGCGCCTTTTTGTCATTGACCGCGACCTACATTGAAGATGCACAATCTTCTTTCAATTCCGGCCGAACGGAAGGAGATATCTGCTCAAAACATTATGTGCAGGTGCAGACAGTGGCACCCGACATGCCTGCGTTGTCGTTTTCCGCCGGGCACTCTTTGGGCCGGCGCAGCACGCAGAAACACCTAGATTGAAGATAAGCGCCTTTTGCCATTGACCGCGACGAACATAGAAGATGCACAAACGTCTTGCAATTCCGGCCGAATGGAAGGAGATATCTGCTCAAAACTTTCTGTGCAGGTGTAGACAGTGGCACCCGACATGCCTGCGTTGTCGTTTTCCGCCGGGCACTCTTTGGGCCGGAGCAGCACGCAGAAACACCTATATTGCAGATAAGGGCTTTTTGACATTGACCGCGACCAATATTGCAGATGCACAAACGTCTTGAAATTCCGGCCGAACGAAAGAAGATATCTGCTCAAAACTTTCTGTGCAGGTGCAGACAGTGGCACCCGACATGCCTGCGTTGTCGTTTTCCGCCGGGCACTCTTTGGGCCGGCGCAGCACGCAGAAACACCTAGATTGAAGATAAGCGCCTTTTTGTCATTGACCGCGACCTACATTGAAGATGCACAATCTTCTTTCAATTCCGGCCGAACGGAAGGAGATATCTGCTCAAAACATGATGTGCAGGTGCAGTCAGTGGCACCCGACATGCCTGCGTTGTCGTTTTCCGCCGGGCACTCTTTGGGCCGGCGCAGCACGCAGAAACACCTAGATTGAAGATAAGCGCCTTTTTGTCATTGACCGCGACCTACATTGAAGATGCACAATCTTCTTTCAATTCCGGCCGAACGGAAGGAGATATCTGCTCAAAACTTTCTGTGCAGGTGCAGACAGTGGCACCCGACATGCCTGCGTTGTCGTTTTCCGCCGGGCACTCTTTGGGCCGGCGCAGCACGCAGAAACACCTAGATTGAAGATAATCGCCTATTTGTCATTGACCGCGACCTACATTGAAGATGCACAATCTTCTTTCAATTCCGGCCGAACGGAAGGAGATATCTGCTCAAAACTTTCTGTGCAGGTGCAGACAGTGGCACCCGACATGCCTGCGTTGTCGTTTTCCACCGGGCACTCTTTGGGCCGGCGCAGCACGCAGAAACACCTAGATTGAAGATAAGCGCCTTTTGCCATTGACCGCGACGAACATAGAAGATGCACAAACGTCTTGCAATTCCGGCCGAATGGAAGGAGATATCTGCTCAAAACTTTCTGTGCAGGTGTAGACAGTGGCACCCGACATGCCTGCGTTGTCGTTTTCCGCCGGGCACTCTTTGGGCCGGAGCAGCACGCAGAAACACCTAGATTGCAGATAAGGGCTTTTTGACATTGACCGCGACCAATATTGCAGATGCACAAACGTCTTGCAATTCCGGCCGAACGAAAGAAGATATCTGCTCAAAACTTTCTGTGCAGGTGCAGACAGTGGCACCCGACATGCCTGCGTTGTCGTTTTCCGCCGGGCACTCTTTGGGCCGGCGCAGCACGCAGAAACACCTAGATTGAAGATAAGCGCCTTTTTGTCATTGACCGCGACCTACATTGAAGATGCACAATCTTCTTTCAATTCCGGCCGAACGGAAGGAGATATCTGCTCAAAACTTTCTGTGCAGGTGCAGACAGTGGCACCCGACATGCCTGCGTTGTCGTTTTCCGCCGGGCACTCTTTGGGCCGGCGCAGCACGCAGAAACACCTAGATTGAAGATAAGCGCCTTTTTGTCATTGACCGCGACCTACATTGAAGATGCACAATCTTCTTTCAATTCCGGCCGAACGGAAGGAGATATCTGCTCAAAACTTTCTGTGCAGGTGCAGACAGTGGCACCCGACATGCCTGCGTTGTCGTTTTCCGCCGGACACTCTTTGGGCCGGAGCAGCACGCAGAAACACCTAGATTGAAGATAAGCGCCTTTTGCCATTGACCGCGACGAACATAGAAGATGCACAAACTTATTGCAATTCCGGCCGAATGGAAGGAGATATCTGCTCAAAACTTTCTGTGCAGGTGTAGACAGTGGCACCCGACATGCCTGCGTTGTCGTTTTCCGCCGGGCACTCTTTGGGCCGGAGCAGCTCGCAGAAACACCTAGATTGAAGATAAGCGCCTTTTGCCATTGACCGCGACGAACATAGAAGATGCACAATCTTCTTTCAATTCCGGCAGAACGGAAGGAGATATCTGCTCAAACCTTTCTGTGCAGGTGCAGACAGTGGCACCCGACATGCCTGCGTTGTCGTTTTCAGCCGGGCACTCTTTGGGCCGGCGCAGCACGCAGAAACACCTAGATTGAAGATAAGCGCCTTTTTGTCATTGACCGCGACCTACATTGAAGATGCACAATCTTCTTTCAATTCCGGCCGAACGGAAGGAGATATCTGCTCAAAACATTCTGTGCAGGTGAAGACAGTGGCACCCGACATGCCTGGGTTGTCGTTTTCCGCCGGGCACTCTTTGGGCCGGCGCAGCACGCAGAAACACCTAGATTGAAGATAAGCGTCTTTTTGTCATTGACCGCGACCTACATTGAAGATGCACAATCTTCTTTCAATTCCGGCCGAACGGAAGGAGATATCTGCTCAAAACTTTCTGTGCAGGTGCAGACAGTGGCACCCGACATGCCTGCGTTGTCGTTTTCCGCCGGGCACTCTTTGGGCCGGAGCAGCACGCAGAAACACCTAGATTGAAGATAAGCGCCTTTTGTCATTGACCGCGACGAACATAGAAGATGCACAAACTTCTTGCAATTCCGGCCGAATGGAAGGAGATATCTGCTCAAAACTTTCTGTGCAGGTGTAGACAGTGGCACCCGACATGCCTGCGCTGTCGTTTTCCGCCGGGCACTCTTTGGGCCGGAGCAGCACGCAGAAACACCTAGATTGCAGATAAGGGCTTTTTGACATTGACCGCGACCAATATTGAAGATGCACAAACGTCTTGCAATTCCGGCCGAACGAAAGAAGATATCTGCTCAACACTTTATGTGCAGGTGCAGACAGTGGCACCCGACATGCCTGCGTTGTCGTTTTCCGCCGGGCACTCTTTGGGCCGGCGCAGCACGCAGAAACACCTAGATTGAAGATAAGCGCCTTTTGCCATTGACCGCGATGAACATAGAAGATGCACAAACGTCTTGCAATTCCGGCCGAATGGAAGGAGATATCTGCTCAAAACTTTCTGTGCAGGTGTAGACAGTGGCACCCGACATGCCTGCGTTGTCGTTTTCCGCCGGGCACTCTTTGGGCCGGCGCAGCACGCAGAAACACCTAGATTGAAGATAAGCGCCTTTTTGTCATTGACCGCGACCTACATTGAAGATGCACAATCTTCTTTCAATTCCGGCCGAACGGAAGGAGATATCTGCTCAAAACTTTCTGTGCAGGTGCAGACAGTGGCACCCGACATGCCTGCGTTGTCGTTTTCCGCCGGGCACTCTTTGGGCCGGCGCAGCACGCAGAAACACCTGGATTGAAGATAAGCGCCTTTTGCCATTCACCGCGACGAACATAGAAGATGCACAAACTTCTTGCAATTCCGGCCGAATGGAAGGAGATATCTGCTCAAAACTTACTGTGCAGGTGTAGACAATGGCACCCGACATGCCTGCGTTGTCGTTATCCGCCGAGCACTCTTTGGGCCGGAGCAGCACGCAGAAACACCTAGATTGCAGATAAGGGCTTTTTGACATTGACCGCGACCAATATTGAAGATGCACAATCTTCTTGCAATTCCGGCCGAACGAAAGAAGATATCTGCTCAAAACTTTCTGTGCAGGTGCAGACAGTGGCACCCGACATGCCTGCGTTGTCGTTTTCCACCGGGCACTCTTTGGGCCGGCGCAGCACGCAGAAACACCTAGATTGAAGATAAGCGCCTTTTGCCATTGACCGCGACGAACATAGAAGATGCACAAACTTCTTGCAATTCCAGCCGAATGGAAGGAGATATCTGCTCAAAACTTTCTGTGCAGGTGCAGACAGTGGCACCCGACATGCCTGCGTTGTCGTTTTCCGCCGGGCACTCTTTGGGCCGGAGCAGCACGCAGAAACACCTAGATTGAAGATAAGCGCCTTTTGTCATTGACCGCGACGAACATAGAAGATGCACAAACTTCTTGCAATTCCGGCCGAATGGAAGGAGATATCTGCTCAAAACTTTCTGTGCAGGTGTAGACAGTGGCACCCGACATGCCTGCGTTGTCGTTTTCCGCCGGGCACTCTTTGGGCCGGAGCAGCACGCAGAAACACCTAGATTGAAGATAAGCGCCTTTTGCCATTGACCGCGACGAACATAGAAGATGCACAATCTTCTTTCAATTCCGGCAGAACGGAAGGAGATATCTGCTCAAACCTTTCTGTGCAGGTGCAGACAGTGGCACCCGACATGCCTGGGTTGTCGTTTTCCGCCGGGCACTCTTTGGGCCGGCGCAGCACGCAGAAACACCTAGATTGAAGATAAGCGCCTTTTTGTCATTGACCGCGACCTACATTGAAGATGCACAATCTTCTTTCAATTCCGGCCGAACGGAAGGAGATATCTGCTCAAAACTTTCTGTGCAGGTGCAGACAGTGGCACCCGACATGCCTGCGTTGTCGTTTTCCGCCGGACACTCTTTGGGCCGGCGCAGCACGCAGAAACACCTAGATTGAAGATAAGCGCCTTTTGCCATTGACCGCGACGAACATAGAAGATGCACAAACGTCTTGCAATTCCGGCCGAATGGAAGGAGATATCTGCTCAAAACTTTCTGTGCAGGTGTAGACAGTGGCACCCGACATGCCTGCGTTGTCGTTTTCCGCCGGGCACTCTTTGGGCCGGAGCAGCACGCAGAAACACCTAGATTGCAGATAAGGGCTTTTTGACATTGACCGCGACCAATATTGCAGATGCACAAACGTCTTGCAATTCCGGCCGAACGAAAGAAGATATCTGCTCAAAACTTTCTGTGCAGGTGCAGACAGTGGCACCCGACATGCCTGCGTTGTCGTTTTCCGCCGGGCACTCTTTGGGCCGGCGCAGCACGCAGAAACACCTAGATTGAAGATAAGCGCCTTTTGCCATTGACCGCGACGAACATAGAAGATGCACAATCTTCTTTCAATTCCGGCAGAACGGAAGGAGATATCTGCTCAAACCTTTCTGTGCAGGTGCAGACAGTGGCACCCGACATGCCTGGGTTGTCGTTTTCCGCCGGGCACTCTTTGGGCCGGCGCAGCACCCAGAAACACCTAGATTGAAGATAAGCGCCTTTTTGTCATTGACCGCGACCTACATTGAAGATGCACAATCTTCTTTCAATTCCGGCCGAACGGAAGGAGATATCTGCTCCAAACTTTCTGTGCAAGTGCAGACAGTGGCACCCGACATGCCTGCGTTGTCGTTTTCCACCGGGCACTCTTTGGGCCGGCGCAGCACGCAGAAACACCTAGATTGAAGATAAGCGCCTTTTGCCATTGACCGCGACGAACATAGAAGATGCACAAACGTCTTGCAATTCCGGCCGAATGGAAGGAGATATCTGCTCAAAACTTTCTGTGCAGGTGCAGACAGTGGCACCCGACATGCCTGCGTTGTCGTTTTCCGCCGGGCACTCTTTGGGCCGGAGCAGCACGCAGAAACACCTAGATTGAAGATAAGCGCCTTTTGCCATTGACCGCGACGAACATAGAAGATGCACAATCTTCTTTCAATTCCGGCAGAACGGAAGGAGATATCTGCTCAAACCTTTCTGTGCAGGTGCAGACAGTGGCACCCGACATGCCTGGGTTGTCGTTTTCCGCCGGGCACTCTTTGGGCCGGCGCAGCACGCAGAAACACCTAGATTGAAGATAAGCGCCTTTTTGTCATTGACCGCGACCTACATTGAAGATGCACAATCTTCTTTCAATTCCGGCCGAACGGAAGGAGATATCTGCTCAAAACTTTCTGTGCAGGTGCAGACAGTGGCACCCGACATGCCTGCGTTGTCGTTTTCCGCCGGACACTCTTTGGGCCGGCGCAGCACGCAGAAACACCTAGATTGAAGATAAGCGCCTTTTGCCATTGACCGCGACGAACATAGAAGATGCACAAACGTCTTGCAATTCCGGCCGAATGGAAGGAGATATCTGCTCAAAACTTTCTGTGCAGGTGTACACAGTGGCACCCGACATGCCTGCGTTGTCGTTTTCCGCCGGGCACTCTTTGGGCCGGAGCAGCACGCAGAAACACCTAGATTGCAGATAAGGGCTTTTTGACATTGACCGCGACCAATATTGCAGATGCACAAACGTCTTGCAATTCCGGCCGAACGAAAGAAGATATCTGCTCAAAACTTTCTGTGCAGGTGCAGACAGTGGCACCCGACATGCCTGCGTTGTCGTTTTCCGCCGGGCACTCTTTGGGCCGGCGCAGCACGCAGAAACACCTAGATTGAAGATAAGCGCCTTTTTGTCATTGACCGCGACCTACATTGAAGATGCACAATCTTCTTTCAATTCCGGCCGAACGGAAGGAGATATCTGCTCAAAACTTTCTGTGCAGGTGCAAACAGTGGCACCCGACATGCCTGCGTTGTCGTTTTCCACCGGGCACTCTTTGGGCCGGCGCAGCACGCAGAAACACCTAGATTGAAGATAAGCGCCTTTTGCCATTGACCGCGACGAACATAGAAGATGCACAAACGTCTTGCAATTCCGGCTGAATGGAAGGAGATATCTGCTCAAACCTTTCTGTGCAGGTGCAGACAGTGGCACCCGACATGCCTGCGTTGTCGTTTTCAGCCGGGCACTCTTTGGGCCGGCGCAGCACGCAGAAACACCTAGATTGAAGATAAGCGCCTTTTTGTCATTGACCGCGACCTACATTGAAGATGCACAATCTTCTTTCAATTCCGGCCGAACGGAAGGAGATATCTGCTCAAAACATTCTGTGCAGGTGAAGACAGTGGCACCCGACATGCCTGGGTTGTCGTTTTCCGCCGGGCACTCTTTGGGCCGGCGCAGCACGCAGAAACACCTAGATTGAAGATAAGCGTCTTTTTGTCATTGACCGCGACCTACATTGAAGATGCACAATCTTCTTTCAATTCCGGCCGAACGGAAGGAGATATCTGCTCAAAACTTTCTGTGCAGGTGCAGACAGTGGCACCCGACATGCCTGCGTTGTCGTTTTCCGCCGGGCACTCTTTGGGCCGGAGCAGCACGCAGAAACACCTAGATTGAAGATAAGCGCCTTTTGTCATTGACCGCGACGAACATAGAAGATGCACAAACTTCTTGCAATTCCGGCCGAATGGAAGGAGATATCTGCTCAAAACTTTCTGTGCAGGTGTAGACAGTGGCACCCGACATGCCTGCGCTGTCGTTTTCCGCCGGGCACTCTTTGGGCCGGAGCAGCACGCAGAAACACCTAGATTGCAGATAAGGGCTTTTTGACATTGACCGCGACCAATATTGAAGATGCACAAACGTCTTGCAATTCCGGCCGAACGAAAGAAGATATCTGCTCAACACTTTATGTGCAGGTGCAGACAGTGGCACCCGACATGCCTGCGTTGTCGTTTTCCGCCGGGCACTCTTTGGGCCGGCGCAGCACGCAGAAACACCTAGATTGAAGATAAGCGCCTTTTGCCATTGACCGCGATGAACATAGAAGATGCACAAACGTCTTGCAATTCCGGCCGAATGGAAGGAGATATCTGCTCAAAACTTTCTGTGCAGGTGTAGACAGTGGCACCCGACATGCCTGCGTTGTCGTTTTCCGCCGGGCACTCTTTGGGCCGGCGCAGCACGCAGAAACACCTAGATTGAAGATAAGCGCCTTTTTGTCATTGACCGCGACCTACATTGAAGATGCACAATCTTCTTTCAATTCCGGCCGAACGGAAGGAGATATCTGCTCAAAACTTTCTGTGCAGGTGCAGACAGTGGCACCCGACATGCCTGCGTTGTCGTTTTCCGCCGGGCACTCTTTGGGCCGGCGCAGCACGCAGAAACACCTGGATTGAAGATAAGCGCCTTTTGCCATTCACCGCGACGAACATAGAAGATGCACAAACTTCTTGCAATTCCGGCCGAATGGAAGGAGATATCTGCTCAAAACTTACTGTGCAGGTGTAGACAATGGCACCCGACATGCCTGCGTTGTCGTTATCCGCCGAGCACTCTTTGGGCCGGAGCAGCACGCAGAAACACCTAGATTGCAGATAAGGGCTTTTTGACATTGACCGCGACCAATATTGAAGATGCACAATCTTCTTGCAATTCCGGCCGAACGAAAGAAGATATCTGCTCAAAACTTTCTGTGCAGGTGCAGACAGTGGCACCCGACATGCCTGCCTTGTCGTTTTCCGCCGGGCACTCTTTGGGCCGGCGCAGCACGCAGAAACACCTAGATTGAAGATAAGCGCCTTTTTGTCATTGACCGAGACCTACATTGAAGATGCACAATCTTCTTTCAATTCCGGCCGAACGGAAGGAGATATCTGCTCAAAACTTTCTGTGCAGGTGCAGACAGTGGCACCCGACATGCCTGCGTTGTCGTTTTCCACCGGGCACTCTTTGGGCCGGCGCAGCACGCAGAAACACCTAGATTGAAGATAAGCGCCTTTTGCCATTGACCGCGACGAACATAGAAGATGCACAAACGTCTTGCAATTCCGGCCGAATGGAAGGAGATATCTGCTCAAAACTTTCTGTGCAGGTGCAGACAGTGGCACCCGACATGCCTGCGTTGTCGTTTTCCGCCGGGCACTCTTTGGGCCGGAGCAGCACGCAGAAACACCTAGATTGAAGATAAGCGCCTTTTGTCATTGACCGCGACGAACATAGAAGATGCACAAACTTCTTGCAATTCCGGCCGAATGGAAGGAGATATCTGCTCAAAACTTTCTGTGCAGGTGCAGACAGTGGCACCCGACATGCCTGCGTTGTCGTTTTCCGCCGGGCACTCTTTGGGCCGGAGCAGCACGCAGAAACACCTAGATTGAAGATAAGCGCCTTTTGTCATTGACCGCGACGAACATAGAAGATGCACAAACTTCTTGCAATTCCGGCCGAATGGAAGGAGATATCTGCTCAAAACTTTCTGTGCAGGTGTAGACAGTGGCAACCGACATGCCTGCGTTGTCGTTTTCCGCCGGGCACTCTTTGGGCCGGAGCAGCACGCAGAAACACCTAGATTGAAGATAAGCGCCTTTTGCCATTGACCGCGACGAACATAGAAGATGCACAATCTTCTTTCAATTCCGGCAGAACGGAAGGAGATATCTGCTCAAACCTTTCTGTGCAGGTGCAGACAGTGGCACCCGACATGCCTGGGTTGTCGTTTTCCGCCGGGCACTCTTTGGGCCGGCGCAGCACACAGAAACACCTAGATTGAAGATAAGCGCCTTTTTGTCATTGACCGCGACCTACATTGAAGATGCACAATCTTCTTGCAATTCCGGCCGAACGAAAGAAGATATCTGCTCAAACTTTCTGTGCAGGTGCAGACAGTGGCACCCGACATGCCTGCCTTGTCGTTTTCCGCCGGGCACTCTTTGGGCCGGCGCAGCACGCAGAAACACCTAGATTGAAGATAAGCGCCTTTTGCCATTGACCGCGACGAACATAGAAGATGCACAAACGTCTTGCAATTCCGGCCGAATGGAAGGAGATATCTGCTCAAAACTTTCTGTGCAGGTGTAGACAGTGGCACCCGACATGCCTGCGTTGTCGTTTTCCGCCGGGCACTCTTTGGGCCGGAGCAGCACGCAGAAACACCTAGATTGCAGATAAGGGCTTTTTGACATTGACCGCGACCAATATTGCAGATGCACAAACGTCTTGCAATTCCGGCCGAACGAAAGAAGATATCTGCTCAAAACTTTCTGTGCAGGTGCAGACAGTGGCACCCGACATGCCTGCGTTGTCGTTTTCCGCCGGGCACTCTTTGGGCCGGCGCAGCACGCAGAAACACCTAGATTGAAGATAAGCGCCATTTGCCATTGACCGCGACGAACATAGAAGATGCACAATCTTCTTTCAATTCCGGCAGAACGGAAGGAGATATCTGCTCAAACCTTTCTGTGCAGGTGCAGACAGTGGCACCCGACATGCCTGGGTTGTCGTTTTCCGCCGGGCACTCTTTGGGCCGGCGCAGCACGCAGAAACACCTAGATTGAAGATAAGCGCCTTTTTGTCATTGACCGCGACCTACATTGAAGATGCACAATCTTCTTTCAATTCCGGCCGAACGGAAGGAGATATCTGCTCAAAACTTTCTGTGCAGGTGCAGACAGTGGCACCCGACATGCCTGCGTTGTCGTTTTCCGCCGGACACTCTTTGGGCCGGCGCAGCACGCAGAAACACCTAGATTGAAGATAAGCGCCTTTTGCCATTGACCGCGACGAACATAGAAGATGCACAAACGTCTTGCAATTCCGGCCGAATGGAAGGAGATATCTGCTCAAAACTTTCTGTGCAGGTGTAGACAGTGGCACCCGACATGCCTGCGTTGTCGTTTTCCGCCGGGCACTCTTTGGGCCGGAGCAGCACGCAGAAACACCTAGATTGCAGATAAGGGCTTTTTGACATTGACCGCGACCAATATTGCAGATGCACAAACGTCTTGCAATTCCGGCCGAACGAAAGAAGATATCTGCTCAAAACTTTCTGTGCAGGTGCAGACAGTGGCACCCGACATGCCTGCGTTGTCGTTTTCCGCCGGGCACTCTTTGGGCCGGCGCAGCACGCAGAAACACCTAGATTGAAGATAAGCGCCTTTTTGTCATTGACCGCGACCTACATTGAAGATGCACAATCTTCTTTCAATTCCGGCCGAACGGAAGGAGATATCTGCTCAAAACTTTCTGTGCAGGTGCAAACAGTGGCACCCGACATGCCTGCGTTGTCGTTTTCCACCGGGCACTCTTTGGGCCGGCGCAGCACGCAGAAACACCTAGATTGAAGATAAGCGCCTTTTGCCATTGACCGCGACGAACATAGAAGATGCACAAACGTCTTGCAATTCCGGCTGAATGGAAGGAGATATCTGCTCAAAACTTTCTGTGCAGGTGTAGACAGTGGCACCCGACATGCCTGCGTTGTCGTTTTCCGCCGGGCACTCTTTGGGCCGGAGCAGCACGCAGAAACACCTAGATTGCAGATAAGGGCTTTTTGACATTGACCGCGACCAATATTGCAGATGCACAAACGTCTTGCAATTCCGGCCGAACGAAAGAAGATATCTGCTCAAAACTTTCTGTGCAGGTGCAGACAGTGGCACCCGACATGCCTGCGTTGTCGTTTTCCGCCGGGCACTCTTTGGGCCGGCGCAGCACGCAGAAACACCTAGATTGAAGATAAGCGCCTTTTTGTGATTGACCGCGACCTACATTGAAGATGCACAATCTTCTTTCAATTCCGGCCGAACGGAAGGAGATATCTGCTCAAAACATTATGTGCAGGTGCAGACAGTGGCACCCGACATGCCTGCGTTGTCGTTTTCCGCCGGGCACTCTTTGGGCCGGCGCAGCACGCAGAAACACCTAGATTGAAGATAAGCGCCTTTTTGTCATTGACCGCGACCTACATTGAAGATGCACAATCTTCTTTCAATTCCGGCCGAACGGAAGGAGATATCTGCTCAAAACTTTCTGTGCAGGTGCAGACAGTGGCACCCGACATTCCTGCGTTGTCGTTTTCCGCCGGGAACTCTTTGGGCCGGCGCAGCACGCAGAAACACCTAGATTGAAGATAAGCGCCTTTTGCCATTCACCGCGACGAACATAGAAGATGCACAAACTTCTTGCAATTCCGGCCGAATGGAAGGAGATATCTGCTCAAAACTTTCTGTGCAGGTGTAGACAATGGCACCCGAAATGCCTGCGTTGTCGTTATGCGCCGGGCACTCTTTGGGCCGGAGCAGCACGCAGAAACACCTAGATTGCAGATAAGGGCTTTTTGACATTGACCGCGACCAATATTGAAGATGCACAATCTTCTTGCAATTCCGGCCGAACGAAAGAAGATATCTGCTCAAAACTTTCTGTGCAGGTGCAGACAGTGGCACCCGACATGCCTGCCTTGTCGTTTTCCGCCGGGCACTCTTTGGGCCGGCGCAGCACGCAGAAACACCTAGATTGAAGATAAGCGCCTTTTGCCATTGACCGCGACGAACATAGAAGATGCACAAACGTCTTGCAATTCCGGCTGAATGGAAGGAGATATCTCCTCAAAACTTTCTGTGCAGGTGCAGACAGTGGCACCCGACATGCCTGCCTTGTCGTTTTCCGCCGGGCACTCTTTGGGCCGGCGCAGCACGCAGAAACACCTAGATTGAAGATAAGCGCCTTTTTGTCATTGACCGAGACCTACATTGAAGATGCACAATCTTCTTTCAATTCCGGCCGAACAGAAGGAGATATCTGCTCAAAACTTTCTGTGCAGGTGCAGACAGTGGCACCCGACATGCCTGCGTTGTCGTTTTCCACCGGGCACTCTTTGGGCCGGCGCAGCACGCAGAAACACCTAGATTGAAGATAAGCGCCTTTTGCCATTGACCGCGACGAACATAGAAGATGCACAAACGTCTTGCAATTCCGGCCGAATGGAAGGAGATATCTGCTCAAAACTTTCTGTGCAGGTGCAGACAGTGGCACCCGACATGCCTGCGTTGTCGTTTTCCACCGGGCACTCTTTGGGGCGGCGCAGCACGCAGAAACACCTAGATTGAAAATAAGCGCCTTTTGCCATTGACCGCGACGAACATAGAAGATGCACAAACGTTTTGCAATTCCGGCCAAATGGAAGGAGATATCTGCTCAAAACTTTCTGTGCAGGTGTAGACAGTGGCACCCGACATGCCTGCGTTGTCGTTTTCCACCGGGCACTCTTTGGGCCGGAGCAGCACGCAGAAACACCTAGATTGCAGATAAGGGCTTTTTGACATTGACCGCGACCAATATTGAAGATGCACAAACGTCTTGCAATTCCGGCCGAACGAAAGAAGATATCTGCTCAAAACTTTCTGTGCAGGTGCAGACAGTGGCACCCGACATGCCTGCGTTGTCGTTTTCCGCCAGGCACTCTTTGGGCCGGAGCAGTACGCAGAAACACCTAGATTGCAGATAAGGGCTTTTTGACATTGACCACGACCAATATTGAAGATGCACAAACGTCTTGCAATTCCGGCCGAACGAAAGAAGATATCTGCTCAAAACTTTCTGTGCAGGTGCAGACAGCGGCACCCGACATGCCTGCGTTGTCGTTTTCCGCCGGGCACTCTTTGGGCCGGCGCAGCACGCAGAAACACCTAGATTGAAGATAAGCGCCTTTTTGTCATTGACCGCGACCTACATTGAAGATGCACAATCTTCTTTCAATTCCGGCCGAACGGAAGGAGATATCTGCTCAAAACTTTCTGTGCAGGTGCAGACAGTGGCACCCGACATGTCTGCGTTGTCGTTTTCCACCGGGCACTCTTTGGGCCGGCGCAGCACGCAGAAACACCTAGATTGAAGATAAGCGCCTTTTTGTCATTGACCGCGACCTACATTGAAGATGCACAATCTTCTTTCAATTCCGGCCGAACGGAAGGAGATATCTGCTCAAAACTTTCTGTGCAGGTGTAGACAATGGCACCCGACATGCCTGCGTTGTCGTTATCCGCCGGGCACTCTTTGGGCCGGAGCAGCACGCAGAAACACCTAGATTGCAGATAAGGGCTTTTTGACATTGACCGCGACCAATATTGAAGATGCACAATCTTCTTGCAATTCCGGCCGAACGAAAGAAGATATCTGCTCAAAACTTTCTGTACAGGTGCAGACAGTGGCACCCGACATGCCTGCCTTGTCGTTTTCCGCCGGGCACTCTTTGGGCCGGCGCAGCACGCAGAAACACCTAGATTGAAGATAAGCGCCTTTTTGTCATTGACCGAGACCTACATTGAAGATGCACAATCTTCTTTCAATTCCGGCCGAACGGAAGGAGATATCTGCTCAAAACTTTCTGTGCAGGTGCAGACAGTGGCACCCGACATGCCTGCGTTGTCGTTTTCCACCGGGCACTCTTTGGGCCGGCGCAGCACGCAGAAACACCCAGATTGAAGATAAGCGCCTTTTGCCATTGACCGCGACGAACATAGAAGATGCACAAACGTCTTGCAATTCCGGCCGAATGGAAGGAGATATCTGCTCAAAACTTTCTGTGCAGGTGTAGACAGTGGCACCCGACATGCCTGCGTTGTCGTTTTCCGCCGGGCACTCTTTGGGCCGGAGCAGCACGCAGAAACACCTAGATTGCAGATAAGGGCTTTTTGACATTGACCGCGACCAATATTGCAGATGCACAAACGTCTTGCAATTCCGGCCGAACGAAAGAAGATATCTGCTCAAAACTTTCTGTGCAGGTGCAGACAGTGGCACCCGACATGCCTGCGTTGTCGTTTTCCACCGGGCACTCTTTGGGCCGGCGCAGCACGCAGAAACACCTAGATTGAAGATAAAGCGCCTTTTGCCATTGACCGCGACGAACATAGAAGATGCACAAACGTCTTGCAATTCCGGCCGAATGGAAGGAGATATCTGCTCAAAACTTTCTGTGCAGGTGCAGACAGTGGCACCCGACATGCCTGCGTTGTCGTTTTCCACCGGGCACTCTTTGGGGCGGCGCAGCACGCAGAAACACCTAGATTGAAGATAAGCGCCTTTTGCCATTGACCGCGACGAACATAGAAGATGCACAAACGTCTTGCAATTCCGGCCGAATGGAAGGAGATATCTGCTCAAAACTTTCTGTGCAGGTGTAGACAGTGGCACCCGACATGCCTGCGTTGTCGTTTTCCACCGGGCACTCTTTGGGCCGGAGCAGCACGCAGAAACACCTAGATTGCAGATAAGGGCTTTTTGACATTGACCGCGACCAATATTGAAGATGCACAAACGTCTTGCAATTCCGGCCGAACGAAAGAAGATATCTGCTCAAAACTTTCTGTGCAGGTGCAGACAGTGGCACCCGACATGCCTGCCTTGTCGTTTTCCGCCGGGCACTCTTTGGGCCGGCGCAGCACGCAGAAACACCTAGATTGAAGATAAGCGCCTTTTTGTCATTGACCGCGACCTACATTGAAGATGCACAATCTTCTTTCAATTCCGGCCGAACGGAAGGAGATATCTGCTCAAAACTTTCTGTGCAGGTGCAGACAGTGGCACCCGACATGTCTGCGTTGTCGTTTTCCACCGGGCACTCTTTGGGCCGGCGCAGCACGCAGAAACACCTAGATTGAAGATAAGCGCCTTTTTGTCATTGACCGCGACCTACATTGAAGATGCACAATCTTCTTTCAATTCCGGCCGAACGGAAGGAGATATCTGCTCAAAACTTTCTGTGCAGGTGTAGACAATGGCACCCGACATGCCTGCGTTGTCGTTATCCGCCGGGCACTCTTTGGGCCGGAGCAGCACGCAGAAACACCTAGATTGCAGATAAGGGCTTTTTGACATTGACCGCGACCAATATTGAAGATGCACAATCTTCTTGCAATTCCGGCCGAACGAAAGAAGATATCTGCTCAAAACTTTCTGTGCAGGTGTAGACAGTGGCACCCGACATGCCTGCGTTGTCGTTTTCCGCCGGGCACTCTTTGGGCCGGAGCAGCACGCAGAAACACCTAGATTGCAGATAAGGGCTTTTTGACATTGACCGCGACCAATATTGCAGATGCACAAACGTCTTGCAATTCCGGCCGAACGAAAGAAGATATCTGCTCAAAACTTTCTGTGCAGGTGCAGACAGTGGCACCCGACATGCCTGCGTTGTCGTTTTCCGCCGGGCACTCTTTGGGCCGGCGCAGCACGCAGAAACACCTAGATTGAAGATAAGCGCCATTTGCCATTGACCGCGACGAACATAGAAGATGCACAATCTTCTTTCAATTCCGGCAGAACGGAAGGAGATATCTGCTCAAACCTTTCTGTGCAGGTGCAGACAGTGGCACCCGACATGCCTGCGTTGTCGTTTTCCGCCGGGCACTCTTTGGGCCGGAGCAGCACGCAGAAACACCTAGATTGAAGATAAGCGCCTTTTGTCATTGACCGCGACGAACATAGAAGATGCACAAACTTCTTGCAATTCCAGCCGAATGGAAGGAGATATCTGCTCAAAACTTTCTGTGCAGGTGCAGACAGTGGCACCCGACATGCCTGCGTTGTCGTTTTCCGCCGGGCACTCTTTGGGCCGGAGCAGCACGCAGAAACACCTAGATTGAAGATAAGCGCCTTTTGTCATTGACCGCGACGAACATAGAAGATGCACAAACTTCTTGCAATTCCGGCCGAATGGAAGGAGATATCTGCTCAAAACTTTCTGTGCAGGTGTAGACAGTGGCACCCGACATGCCTGCGTTGTCGTTTTCCGCCGGGCACTCTTTGGGCCGGAGCAGCACGCAGAAACACCTAGATTGAAGATAAGCGCCTTTTGCCATTGACCGCGACGAACATAGAAGATGCACAATCTTCTTTCAATTCCGGCAGAACGGAAGGAGATATCTGCTCAAACCTTTCTGTGCAGGTGCAGACAGTGGCACCCGACATGCCTGGGTTGTCGTTTTCCGCCGGGCACTCTTTGGGCCGGCGCAGCACGCAGAAACACCTAGATTGAAGATAAGCGCCTTTTTGTCATTGACCGCGACCTACATTGAAGATGCACAATCTTCTTTCAATTCCGGCCGAACGGAAGGAGATATCTGCTCAAAACTTTCTGTGCAGGTGCAGACAGTGGCACCCGACATGCCTGCGTTGTCGTTTTCCGCCGGACACTCTTTGGGCCGGCGCAGCACGCAGAAACACCTAGATTGAAGATAAGCGCCTTTTGCCATTGACTGCGACGAACATAGAAGATGCACAAACGTCTTGCAATTCCGGCCGAATGGAAGGAGATATCTGCTCAAAACTTTCTGTGCAGGTGTAGACAGTGGCACCCGACATGCCTGCGTTGTCGTTTTCCGCCGGGCACTCTTTGGGCCGGAGCAGCACGCAGAAACACCTAGATTGCAGATAAGGGCTTTTTGACATTGACCGCGACCAATATTGCAGATGCACAAACGTCTTGCAATTCCGGCCGAACGAAAGAAGATATCTGCTCAAAACTTTCTGTGCAGGTGCAGACAGTGGCACCCGACATGCCTGCGTTGTCGTTTTCCGCCGGGCACTCTTTGGGCCGGCGCAGCACGCAGAAACACCTAGATTGAAGATAAGCGCCTTTTGCCATTGACCGCGACGAACATAGAAGATGCACAATCTTCTTTCAATTCCGGCAGAACGGAAGGAGATATCTGCTCAAACCTTTCTGTGCAGGTGCAGACAGTGGCACCCGACATGCCTGGGTTGTCGTTTTCCGCCGGGCACTCTTTGGGCCGGCGCAGCACGCAGAAACACCTAGATTGAAGATAAGCGCCTTTTTGTCATTGACCGCGACCTACATTGAAGATGCACAATCTTCTTTCAATTCCGGCCGAACGGAAGGAGATATCTGCTCCAAACTTTCTGTGCAAGTGCAGACAGTGGCACCCGACATGCCTGCGTTGTCGTTTTCCACCGGGCACTCTTTGGGCCGGCGCAGCACGCAGAAACACCTAGATTGAAGATAAGCGCCTTTTGCCATTGACCGCGACGAACATAGAAGATGCACAAACGTCTTGCAATTCCGGCCGAATGGAAGGAGATATCTGCTCAAAACTTTCTGTGCAGGTGCAGACAGTGGCACCCGACATGCCTGCGTTGTCGTTTTCCGCCGGGCACTCTTTGGGCCGGAGCAGCACGCAGAAACACCTAGATTGAAGATAAGCGCCTTTTGTCATTGACCGCGACGAACATAGAAGATGCACAAACTTCTTGCAATTCCAGCCGAATGGAAGGAGATATCTGCTCAAAACTTTCTGTGCAGGTGCAGACAGTGGCACCCGACATGCCTGCGTTGTCGTTTTCCGCCGGGCACTCTTTGGGCCGGAGCAGCACGCAGAAACACCTAGATTGAAGATAAGCGCCTTTTGTCATTGACCGCGACGAACATAGAAGATGCACAAACTTCTTGCAATTCCGGCCGAATGGAAGGAGATATCTGCTCAAACATTTCTGTGCAGGTGTAGACAGTGGCACCCGACATGCCTGCGTTGTCGTTTTCCGCCGGGCACTCTTTGGGCCGGAGCAGCACGCAGAAACACCTAGATTGAAGATAAGCGCCTTTTGCCATTGACCGCGATGAACATAGAAGATGCACAATCTTCTTTCAATTCCGGCAGAACGGAAGGAGATATCTGCTCAAACCTTTCTGTGCAGGTGCAGACAGTGGCACCCGACATGCCTGGGTTGTCGTTTTCCGCCGGGCACTCTTTGGGCCGGCGCAGCACGCAGAAACACCTAGATTGAAGATAAGCGCCTTTTTGTCATTGACCGCGACCTACATTGAAGATGCACAATCTTCTTTCAATTCCGGCCGAACGGAAGGAGATATCTGCTCAAAACTTTCTGTGCAGGTGCAGACAGTGGCACCCGACATGCCTGCGTTGTCGTTTTCCGCCGGACACTCTTTGGGCCGGCGCAGCACGCAGAAACACCTAGATTGAAGATAAGCGCCTTTTGCCATTGACCGCGACGAACATAGAAGATGCACAAACGTCTTGCAATTCCGGCCGAATGGAAGGAGATATCTGCTCAAAACTTTCTGTGCAGGTGTAGACAGTGGCACCCGACATGCCTGCGTTGTCGTTTTCCGCCGGGCACTCTTTGGGCCGGAGCAGCACGCAGAAACACCTAGATTGCAGATAAGGGCTTTTTGACATTGACCGCGACCAATATTGCAGATGCACAAACGTCTTGCAATTCCGGCCGAACGAAAGAAGATATCTGCTCAAAACTTTCTGTGCAGGTGCAGACAGTGGCACCCGACATGCCTGCGTTGTCGTTTTCCGCCGGGCACTCTTTGGGCCGGCGCAGCACGCAGAAACACCTAGATTGAAGATAAGCGCCATTTGCCATTGACCGCGACGAACATAGAAGATGCACAATCTTCTTTCAATTCCGGCAGAACGGAAGGAGATATCTGCTCAAACCTTTCTGTGCAGGTGCAGACAGTGGCACCCGACATGCCTGGGTTGTCGTTTTCCGCCGGGCACTCTTTGGGCCGGCGCAGCACGCAGAAACACCTAGATTGAAGATAAGCGCCTTTTTGTCATTGACCGCGACCTACATTGAAGATGCACAATCTTCTTTCAATTCCGGCCGAACGGAAGGAGATATCTGCTCAAAACTTTCTGTGCAGGTGCAGACAGTGGCACCCGACATGCCTGCGTTGTCGTTTTCCGCCGGACACTCTTTGGGCCGGCGCAGCACGCAGAAACACCTAGATTGAAGATAAGCGCCTTTTGCCATTGACCGCGACGAACATAGAAGATGCACAAACGTCTTGCAATTCCGGCCGAATGGAAGGAGATATCTGCTCAAAACTTTCTGTGCAGGTGTAGACAGTGGCACCCGACATGCCTGCGTTGTCGTTTTCCGCCGGGCACTCTTTGGGCCGGAGCAGCACGCAGAAACACCTAGATTGCAGATAAGGGCTTTTTGACATTGACCGCGACCAATATTGCAGATGCACAAACGTCTTGCAATTCCGGCCGAACGAAAGAAGATATCTGCTCAAAACTTTCTGTGCAGGTGCAGACAGCGGCACCCGACATGCCTGCGTTGTCGTTTTCCGCCGGGCACTCTTTGGGCCGGCGCAGCACGCAGAAACACCTAGATTGAAGATAAGCGCCTTTTTGTGATTGACCGCGACCTACATTGAAGATGCACAATCTTCTTTCAATTCCGGCCGAACGGAAGGAGATATCTGCTCAAAACATTATGTGCAGGTGCAGACAGTGGCACCCGACATGCCTGCGTTGTCGTTTTCCGCCGGGCACTCTTTGGGCCGGCGCAGCACGCAGAAACACCTAGATTGAAGATAAGCGCCTTTTTGTCATTGACCGCGACCTACATTGAAGATGCACAATCTTCTTTCAATTCCGGCCGAACGGAAGGAGATATCTGCTCAAAACTTTCTGTGCAGGTGCAGACAGTGGCACCCGACATTCCTGCGTTGTCGTTTTCCGCCGGGAACTCTTTGGGCCGGCGCAGCACGCAGAAACACCTAGATTGAAGATAAGCGCCTTTTGCCATTCACCGCGACGAACATAGAAGATGCACAAACTTCTTGCAATTCCGGCCGAATGGAAGGAGATATCTGCTCAAAACTTTCTGTGCAGGTGTAGACAATGGCACCCGAAATGCCTGCGTTGTCGTTATGCGCCGGGCACTCTTTGGGCCGGAGCAGCACGCAGAAACACCTAGATTGCAGATAAGGGCTTTTTGACATTGACCGCGACCAATATTGAAGATGCACAATCTTCTTGCAATTCCGGCCGAACGAAAGAAGATATCTGCTCAAAACTTTCTGTGCAGGTGCAGACAGTGGCACCCGACATGCCTGCCTTGTCGTTTTCCGCCGGGCACTCTTTGGGCCGGCGCAGCACGCAGAAACACCTAGATTGAAGATAAGCGCCTTTTGCCATTGACCGCGACGAACATAGAAGATGCACAAACGTCTTGCAATTCCGGCTGAATGGAAGGAGATATCTGCTCAAAACTTTCTGTGCAGGTGTAGACAGTGGCACCCGACATGCCTGCGTTGTCGTTTTCCGCCGGGCACTCTTTGGGCCGGAGCAGCACGCAGAAACACCTAGATTGCAGATAAGGGCTTTTTGACATTGACCGCGACCAATATTGCAGATGCACAAACGTCTTGCAATTCCGGCCGAACGAAAGAAGATATCTGCTCAAAACTTTCTGTGCAGGTGCAGACAGTGGCACCCGACATGCCTGCGTTGTCGTTTTCCGCCGGGCACTCTTTGGGCCGGCGCAGCACGCAGAAACACCTAGATTGAAGATAAGCGCCTTTTTGTCATTGACCGCGACCTACATTGAAGATGCACAATCTTCTTTCAATTCCGGCCGAACGGAAGGAGATATCTGCTCAAAACATTATGTGCAGGTGCAGACAGTGGCACCCGACATGCCTGCGTTGTCGTTTTCCGCCGGGCACTCTTTGGGCCGGCGCAGCACGCAGAAACACCTAGATTGAAGATAAGCGCCTTTTTGTCATTGACCGCGACCTACATTGAAGATGCACAATCTTCTTTCAATTCCGGCCGAACGGAAGGAGATATCTGCTCAAAACTTTCTGTGCAGGTGCAGACAGTGGCACCCGACATTCCTGCGTTGTCGTTTTCCGCCGGGAACTCTTTGGGCCGGCGCAGCACGCAGAAACACCTAGATTGAAGATAAGCGCCTTTTGCCATTCACCGCGACGAACATAGAAGATGCACAAACTTCTTGCAATTCCGGCCGAATGGAAGGAGATATCTGCTCAAAACTTTCTGTGCAGGTGTAGACAATGGCACCCGAAATGCCTGCGTTGTCGTTATGCGCCGGGCACTCTTTGGGCCGGAGCAGCACGCAGAAACACCTAGATTGCAGATAAGGGCTTTTTGACATTGACCGCGACCAATATTGAAGATGCACAATCTTCTTGCAATTCCGGCCGAACGAAAGAAGATATCTGCTCAAAACTTTCTGTGCAGGTGCAGACAGTGGCACCCGACATGCCTGCCTTGTCGTTTTCCGCCGGGCACTCTTTGGGCCGGCGCAGCACGCAGAAACACCTAGATTGAAGATAAGCGCCTTTTGCCATTGACCGCGACGAACATAGAAGATGCACAAACGTCTTGCAATTCCGGCTGAATGGAAGGAGATATCTCCTCAAAACTTTCTGTGCAGGTGCAGACAGTGGCACCCGACATGCCTGCGTTGTCGTTTTCCACCGGGCACTCTTTGGGGCGGCGCAGCACGCAGAAACACCTAGATTGAAAATAAGCGCCTTTTGCCATTGACCGCGACGAACATAGAAGATGCACAAACGTTTTGCAATTCCGGCCAAATGGAAGGAGATATCTGCTCAAAACTTTCTGTGCAGGTGTAGACAGTGGCACCCGACATGCCTGCGTTGTCGTTTTCCACCGGGCACTCTTTGGGCCGGAGCAGCACGCAGAAACACCTAGATTGCAGATAAGGGCTTTTTGACATTGACCGCGACCAATATTGAAGATGCACAAACGTCTTGCAATTCCGGCCGAACGAAAGAAGATATCTGCTCAAAACTTTCTGTGCAGGTGCAGACAGTGGCACCCGACATGCCTGCGTTGTCGTTTTCCGCCAGGCACTCTTTGGGCCGGAGCAGTACGCAGAAACACCTAGATTGCAGATAAGGGCTTTTTGACATTGACCACGACCAATATTGAAGATGCACAAACGTCTTGCAATTCCGGCCGAACGAAAGAAGATATCTGCTCAAAACTTTCTGTGCAGGTGCAGACAGCGGCACCCGACATGCCTGCGTTGTCGTTTTCCGCCGGGCACTCTTTGGGCCGGCGCAGCACGCAGAAACACCTAGATTGAAGATAAGCGCCTTTTTGTCATTGACCGCGACCTACATTGAAGATGCACAATCTTCTTTCAATTCCGGCCGAACGGAAGGAGATATCTGCTCAAAACTTTCTGTGCAGGTGCAGACAGTGGCACCCGACATGTCTGCGTTGTCGTTTTCCACCGGGCACTCTTTGGGCCGGCGCAGCACGCAGAAACACCTAGATTGAAGATAAGCGCCTTTTTGTCATTGACCGCGACCTACATTGAAGATGCACAATCTTCTTTCAATTCCGGCCGAACGGAAGGAGATATCTGCTCAAAACTTTCTGTGCAGGTGTAGACAATGGCACCCGACATGCCTGCGTTGTCATTATCCGCCGGGCACTCTTTGGGCCGGAGCAGCACGCAGAAACACCTAGATTGCAGATAAGGGCTTTTTGACATTGACCGCGACCAATATTGAAGATGCACAATCTTCTTGCAATTCCGGCCGAACGAAAGAAGATATCTGCTCAAAACTTTCTGTACAGGTGCAGACAGTGGCACCCGACATGCCTGCCTTGTCGTTTTCCGCCGGGCACTCTTTGGGCCGGCGCAGCACGCAGAAACACCTGGATTGAAGATAAGCGCCTTTTTGTCATTGACCGAGACCTACATTGAAGATGCACAATCTTCTTTCAATTCCGGCCGAACGGAAGGAGATATCTGCTCAAAACTTTCTGTGCAGGTGCAGACAGTGGCACCCGACATGCCTGCGTTGTCGTTTTCCACCGGGCACTCTTTGGGCCGGCGCAGCACGCAGAAACACCCAGATTGAAGATAAGCGCCTTTTGCCATTGACCGCGACGAACATAGAAGATGCACAAACGTCTTGCAATTCCGGCCGAATGGAAGGAGATATCTGCTCAAAACTTTCTGTGCAGGTGTAGACAGTGGCACCCGACATGCCTGCGTTGTCGTTTTCCGCCGGGCACTCTTTGGGCCGGAGCAGCACGCAGAAACACCTAGATTGCAGATAAGGGCTTTTTGACATTGACCGCGACCAATATTGCAGATGCACAAACGTCTTGCAATTCCGGCCGAACGAAAGAAGATATCTGCTCAAAACTTTCTGTGCAGGTGCAGACAGTGGCACCCGACATGCCTGCGTTGTCGTTTTCCACCGGGCACTCTTTGGGCCGGCGCAGCACGCAGAAACACCTAGATTGAAGATAAAGCGCCTTTTGCCATTGACCGCGACGAACATAGAAGATGCACAAACGTCTTGCAATTCCGGCCGAATGGAAGGAGATATCTGCTCAAAACTTTCTGTGCAGGTGCAGACAGTGGCACCCGACATGCCTGCGTTGTCGTTTTCCACCGGGCACTCTTTGGGGCGGCGCAGCACGCAGAAACACCTAGATTGAAGATAAGCGCCTTTTGCCATTGACCGCGACGAACATAGAAGATGCACAAACGTCTTGCAATTCCGGCCGAATGGAAGGAGATATCTGCTCAAAACTTTCTGTGCAGGTGTAGACAGTGGCACCCGACATGCCTGCGTTGTCGTTTTCCACCGGGCACTCTTTGGGCCGGAGCAGCACGCAGAAACACCTAGATTGCAGATAAGGGCTTTTTGACATTGACCGCGACCAATATTGAAGATGCACAAACGTCTTGCAATTCCGGCCGAACGAAAGAAGATATCTGCTCAAAACTTTCTGTGCAGGTGCAGACAGTGGCACCCGACATGCCTGCCTTGTCGTTTTCCGCCGGGCACTCTTTGGGCCGGCGCAGCACGCAGAAACACCTAGATTGAAGATAAGCGCCTTTTTGTCATTGACCGCGACCTACATTGAAGATGCACAATCTTCTTTCAATTCCGGCCGAACGGAAGGAGATATCTGCTCAAAACTTTCTGTGCAGGTGCAGACAGTGGCACCCGACATGTCTGCGTTGTCGTTTTCCACCGGGCACTCTTTGGGCCGGCGCAGCACGCAGAAACACCTAGATTGAAGATAAGCGCCTTTTTGTCATTGACCGCGACCTACATTGAAGATGCACAATCTTCTTTCAATTCCGGCCGAACGGAAGGAGATATCTGCTCAAAACTTTCTGTGCAGGTGTAGACAATGGCACCCGACATGCCTGCGTTGTCGTTATCCGCCGGGCACTCTTTGGGCCGGAGCAGCACGCAGAAACACCTAGATTGCAGATAAGGGCTTTTTGACATTGACCGCGACCAATATTGAAGATGCACAATCTTCTTGCAATTCCGGCCGAACGAAAGAAGATATCTGCTCAAAACTTTCTGTGCAGGTGTAGACAGTGGCACCCGACATGCCTGCGTTGTCGTTTTCCGCCGGGCACTCTTTGGGCCGGAGCAGCACGCAGAAACACCTAGATTGCAGATAAGGGCTTTTTGACATTGACCGCGACCAATATTGCAGATGCACAAACGTCTTGCAATTCCGGCCGAACGAAAGAAGATATCTGCTCAAAACTTTCTGTGCAGGTGCAGACAGTGGCACCCGGCATGCCTGCGTTGTCGTTTTCCGCCGGGCACTCTTTGGGCCGGCGCAGCACGCAGAAACACCTAGATTGAAGATAAGCGCCTTTTGCCATTGACCGCGACGAACATAGAAGATGCACAATCTTCTTTCAATTCCGGCAGAACGGAAGGAGATATCTGCTCAAACCTTTCTGTGCAGGTGCAGACAGTGGCACCCGACATGCCTGGGTTGTCGTTTTCCGCCGGGCACTCTTTGGGCCGGCGCAGCACGCAGAAACACCTAGATTGAAGATAAGCGCCTTTTTGTCATTGACCGCGACCTACATTGAAGATGCACAATCTTCTTTCAATTCCGGCCGAACGGAAGGAGATATCTGCTCAAAACTTTCTGTGCAGGTGCAGACAGTGGCACCCGACATGCCTGCGTTGTCGTTTTCCGCCGGACACTCTTTGGGCCGGCGCAGCACGCAGAAACACCTAGATTGAAGATAAGCGCCTTTTGCCATTGACCGCGACGAACATAGAAGATGCACAAACGTCTTGCAATTCCGGCCGAATGGAAGGAGATATCTGCTCAAAACTTTCTGTGCAGGTGTAGACAGTGGCACCCGACATGCCTGCGTTGTCGTTTTCCGCCGGGCACTCTTTGGGCCGGAGCAGCACGCAGAAACACCTAGATTGCAGATAAGGGCTTTTTGACATTGACCGCGACCAATATTGCAGATGCACAAACGTCTTGCAATTCCGGCCGAACGAAAGAAGATATCTGCTCAAAACTTTCTGTGCAGGTGCAGACAGTGGCACCCGACATGCCTGCGTTGTCGTTTTCCGCCGGGCACTCTTTGGGCCGGCGCAGCACGCAGAAACACCTAGATTGAAGATAAGCGCCTTTTTGTCATTGACCGCGACCTACATTGAAGATGCACAATCTTCTTTCAATTCCGGCCGAACGGAAGGAGATATCTGCTCAAAACATTATGTGCAGGTGCAGACAGTGGCACCCGACATGCCTGCGTTGTCGTTTTCCGCCGGGCACTCTTTGGGCCGGCGCAGCACGCAGAAACACCTAGATTGAAGATAAGCGCCTTTTTATCATTGACCGCGACCTACATTGAAGATGCACAATCTTCTTTCAATTCCGGCCGAACGGAAGGAGATATCTGCTCAAAACTTTCTGTGCAGGTGCAGACAGTGGCACCCGACATGCCTGCGTTGTCGTTTTCCGCCGGGCACTCTTTGGGCCGGAGCAGCACGCAGAAACACCTAGATTGAAGATAAGCGCCATTTGTCTTTGACCGCGACGAACATAGAAGATGCACAAACTTCTTGCAATTCCGGCCGAATGGAAGGAGATATCTGCTCAAAACTTTCTGTGCAGGTGCAGACAGTGGCACCCGACATGCCTGCGTTGTCGTTTTCCGCCGGGCACTCTTTGGGCCAGAGCAGCACGCAGAAATACCTAGATTGAAGATAAGCGCCTTTTGTCATTGACCGCGACGAACATAGAAGATGCACAAACTTCTTGCAATTCCGGCCGAATGGAAGGAGATATCTGCTCAAAACTTTCTGTGCAGGTGTAGACAGTGGCACCCGACATGCCTGCGTTGTCGTTTTCCGCCGGGCACTCTTTGGGCCGGAGCAGCACGCAGAAACACCTAGATTGAAGATAAGCGCCTTTTGTCATTGACCGCGACGAACATAGAAGATGCACAAACTTCTTGCAATTCCGGCCGAATGGAAGGAGATATCTGCTCAAAACTTTCTGTGCAGGTGTAGACAGTGGCACCCGACATGCCTGCGTTGTCGTTTTCCGCCGGGCACTCTTTGGGCCGGAGCAGCACGCAGAAACACCTAGATTGAAGATAAGCGCCTTTTGCCATTGACCGCGACGAACATAGAAGATGCACAATCTTCTTTCAATTCCGGCAGAACGGAAGGAGATATCTGCTCAAACCTTTCTGTGCAGGTGCAGACAGTGGCACCCGACATGCCTGGGTTGTCGTTTTCCGCCGGGCACTCTTTGGGCCGGCGCAGCACGCAGAAACACCTAGATTGAAGATAAGCGCCTTTTTGTCACTGACCGCGACCTACATTGAAGATGCACAAACTTCTTTCAATTCCGGCCGAACGGAAGGAGATATCTGCTCAAAACTTTCTGTGCAGGTGCAGACAGTGGCACCCGACATGCCTGCGTTGTCGTTTTCCGCCGGACACTCTTTGGGCCGGCGCAGCACGCAGAAACACCTAGATTGAAGATAAGCGCCTTTTGCCATTGACCGCGACGAACATAGAAGATGCACAAACGTCTTGCAATTCCGGCCGAATGGAAGGAGATATCTGCTCAAAACTTTCTGTGCAGGTGTAGACAGTGGCACCCGACATGCCTGCGTTGTCGTTTTCCGCCGGGCACTCTTTGGGCCGGAGCAGCACGCAGAAACACCTAGATTGCAGATAAGGGCTTTTTGACATTGACCGCGACCAATATTGCAGATGCACAAACGTCTTGCAATTCCGGCCGAACGAAAGAAGATATCTGCTCAAAACTTTCTGTGCAGGTGCAGACAGTGGCACCCGACATGCCTGCGTTGTCGTTTTCCGCCGGGCACTCTTTGGGCCGGCGCAGCACGCAGAAACACCTAGATTGAAGATAAGCGCCTTTTGCCATTGACCGCGACGAACATAGAAGATGCACAATCTTCTTTCAATTCCGGCAGAACGGAAGGAGATATCTGCTCAAACCTTTCTGTGCAGGTGCAGACAGTGGCACCCGACATGCCTGGGTTGTCGTTTTCCGCCGGGCACTCTTTGGGCCGGCGCAGCACGCAGAAACACCTAGATTGAAGATAAGCGCCTTTTTGTCATTGACCGCGACCTACATTGAAGATGCACAATCTTCTTTCAATTCCGGCCGAACGGAAGGAGATATCTGCTCAAAACTTTCTGTGCAGGTGCAGACAGTGGCACCCGACATGCCTGCGTTGTCGTTTTCCGCCGGACACTCTTTGGGCCGGCGCAGCACGCAGAAACACCTAGATTGAAGATAAGCGCCTTTTGCCATTGACCGCGACGAACATAGAAGATGCACAAACGTCTTGCAATTCCGGCCGAATGGAAGGAGATATCTGCTCAAAACTTTCTGTGCAGGTGTAGACAGTGGCACCCGACATGCCTGCGTTGTCGTTTTCCGCCGGGCACTCTTTGGGCCGGAGCAGCACGCAGAAACACCTAGATTGCAGATAAGGGCTTTTTGACATTGACCGCGACCAATATTGCAGATGCACAAACGTCTTGCAATTCCGGCCGAACGAAAGAAGATATCTGCTCAAAACTTTCTGTGCAGGTGCAGACAGTGGCACCCGACATGCCTGCGTTGTCGTTTTCCGCCGGGCACTCTTTGGGCCGGCGCAGCACGCAGAAACACCTAGATTGAAGATAAGCGCCTTTTGCCATTGACCGCGACGAACATAGAAGATGCACAATCTTCTTTCAATTCCGGCAGAACGGAAGGAGATATCTGCTCAAACCTTTCTGTGCAGGTGCAGACAGTGGCACCCGACATGCCTGGGTTGTCGTTTTCCGCCGGGCACTCTTTGGGCCGGCGCAGCACGCAGAAACACCTAGATTGAAGATAAGCGCCTTTTTGTCATTGACCGCGACCTACATTGAAGATGCACAATCTTCTTTCAATTCCGGCCGAACGGAAGGAGATATCTGCTCAAAACTTTCTGTGCAGGTGCAGACAGTGGCACCCGACATGCCTGCGTTGTCGTTTTCCGCCGGACACTCTTTGGGCCGGCGCAGCACGCAGAAACACCTAGATTGAAGATAAGCGCCTTTTGCCATTGACCGCGACGAACATAGAAGATGCACAAACGTCTTGCAATTCCGGCCGAATGGAAGGAGATATCTGCTCAAAACTTTCTGTGCAGGTGTAGACAGTGGCACCCGACATGCCTGCGTTGTCGTTTTCCGCCGGGCACTCTTTGGGCCGGAGCAGCACGCAGAAACACCTAGATTGCAGATAAGGGCTTTTTGACATTGACCGCGACCAATATTGCAGATGCACAAACGTCTTGCAATTCCGGCCGAACGAAAGAAGATATCTGCTCAAAACTTTCTGTGCAGGTGCAGACAGTGGCACCCGACATGCCTGCGTTGTCGTTTTCCGCCGGGCACTCTTTGGGCCGGCGCAGCACGCAGAAACACCTAGATTGAAGATAAGCGCCTTTTTGTCATTGACCGCGACCTACATTGAAGATGCACAATCTTCTTTCAATTCCGGCCGAACGGAAGGAGATATCTGCTCAAAACTTTCTGTGCAGGTGCAGACAGTGGCACCCGACATGCCTGCGTTGTCGTTTTCCACCGGGCACTCTTTGGGCCGGCGCAGCACGCAGAAACACCTAGATTGAAGATAAGCGCCTTTTGCCATTGACCGCGACGAACATAGAAGATGCACAAACGTCTTGCAATTCCGGCTGAATGGAAGGAGATATCTGCTCAAAACTTTCTGTGCAGGTGTAGACAGTGGCACCCGACATGCCTGCGTTGTCGTTTTCCGCCGGGCACTCTTTGGGCCGGAGCAGCACGCAGAAACACCTAGATTGCAGATAAGGGCTTTTTGACATTGACCGCGACCAATATTGCAGATGCACAAACGTCTTGCAATTCCGGCCGAACGAAAGAAGATATCTGCTCAAAACTTTCTGTGCAGGTGCAGACAGTGGCACCCGACATGCCTGCGTTGTCGTTTTCCGCCGGGCACTCTTTGGGCCGGCGCAGCACGCAGAAACACCTAGATTGAAGATAAGCTTGACCGCGACCTACATTGAAGATGCACAATCTTCTTTCAATTCCGGCCGAACGGAAGGAGATATCTGCTCAAAACATTATGTGCAGGTGCAGACAGTGGCACCCGACATGCCTGCGTTGTCGTTTTCCGCCGGGCACTCTTTGGGCCGGCGCAGCACGCAGAAACACCTAGATTGAAGATAAGCGCCTTTTTGTCATTGACCGCGACCTACATTGAAGATGCACAATCTTCTTTCAATTCCGGCCGAACGGAAGGAGATATCTGCTCAAAACATTATGTGCAGGTGCAGACAGTGGCAACCGACATGCCTGCGTTGTCGTTTTCCGCCGGGCACTCTTTGGGCCGGCGCAGCACGCAGAAACACCTAGATTGAAGATAAGCGCCTTTTTGTCATTGACCGCGACCTACATTGAAGATGCACAATCTTCTTTCAATTCCGGCCGAACGGAAGGAGATATCTGCTCAAAACTTTCTGTGCAGGTGCAGACAGTGGCACCCGACATTCCTGCGTTGTCGTTTTCCGCCGGGCACTCTTTGGGCCGGCGCAGCACGCAGAAACACCTAGATTGAAGATAAGCGCCTTTTGCCATTCACCGCGACGAACATAGAAGATGCACAAACTTCTTGCAATTCCGGCCGAATGGAAGGAGATATCTGCTCAAAACTTTCTGTGCAGGTGTAGACAATGGCACCCGACATGCCTGCGTTGTCGTTATCCGCCGGGCACTCTTTGGGCTGGAGCAGCAACAGAAACACCTAGATTGCAGATAAGGGCTTTTTGACATTGACCGCGACCAATATTGAAGATGCACAATCTTCTTGCAATTCCGGCCGAACGAAAGAAGATATCTGCTCAAAACTTTCTGTGCAGGTGCAGACAGTGGCACCCGACATGCCTGCCTTGTCGTTTTCCGCCGGGCACTCTTTGGGCCGGCGCAGCACGCAGAAACACCTAGATTGAAGATAAGCGCCTTTTTGTCATTGACCGAGACCTACATTGAAGATGCACAATCTTCTTTCAATTCCGGCCGAACGGAAGGAGATATCTGCTCCAAACTTTCTGTGCAAGTGCAGACAGTGGCACCCGACATGCCTGCGTTGTCGTTTTCCACCGGGCACTCTTTGGGCCGGCGCAGCACGCAGAAACACCTAGATTGAAGATAAGCGCCTTTTGCCATTGACCGCGACGAACATAGAAGATGCACAAACGTCTTGCAATTCCGGCCGAATGGAAGGAGATATCTGCTCAAAACTTTCTGTGCAGGTGCAGACAGTGGCACCCGACATGCCTGCGTTGTCGTTTTCCGCCGGGCACTCTTTGGGCCGGAGCAGCACGCAGAAACACCTAGATTGAAGATAAGCGCCTTTTGTCATTGACCGCGACGAACATAGAAGATGCACAAACTTCTTGCAATTCCAGCCGAATGGAAGGAGATATCTGCTCAAAACTTTCTGTGCAGGTGCAGACAGTGGCACCCGACATGCCTGCGTTGTCGTTTTCCGCCGGGCACTCTTTGGGCCGGAGCAGCACGCAGAAACACCTAGATTGAAGATAAGCGCCTTTTGTCATTGACCGCGACGAACATAGAAGATGCACAAACTTCTTGCAATTCCGGCCGAATGGAAGGAGATATCTGCTCAAAACTTTCTGTGCAGGTGTAGACAGTGGCACCCGACATGCCTGCGTTGTCGTTTTCCGCCGGGCACTCTTTGGGCCGGAGCAGCACGCAGAAACACCTAGATTGAAGATAAGCGCCTTTTGCCATTGACCGCGACGAACATAGAAGATGCACAATCTTCTTTCAATTCCGGCAGAACGGAAGGAGATATCTGCTCAAACCTTTCTGTGCAGGTGCAGACAGTGGCACCCGACATGCCTGGGTTGTCGTTTTCCGCCGGGCACTCTTTGGGCCGGCGCAGCACGCAGAAACACCTAGATTGAAGATAAGCGCCTTTTTGTCATTGACCGCGACCTACATTGAAGATGCACAATCTTCTTTCAATTCCGGCCGAACGGAAGGAGATATCTGCTCAAAACTTTCTGTGCAGGTGCAGACAGTGGCACCCGACATGCCTGCGTTGTCGTTTTCCGCCGGACACTCTTTGGGCCGGCGCAGCACGCAGAAACACCTAGATTGAAGATAAGCGCCTTTTGCCATTGACCGCGACGAACATAGAAGATGCACAAACGTCTTGCAATTCCGGCCGAATGGAAGGAGATATCTGCTCAAAACTTTCTGTGCAGGTGTAGACAGTGGCACCCGACATGCCTGCGTTGTCGTTTTCCGCCGGGCACTCTTTGGGCCGGAGCAGCACGCAGAAACACCTAGATTGCAGATAAGGGCTTTTTGACATTGACCGCGACCAATATTGCAGATGCACAAACGTCTTGCAATTCCGGCCGAACGAAAGAAGATATCTGCTCAAAACTTTCTGTGCAGGTGCAGACAGTGGCACCCGACATGCCTGCGTTGTCGTTTTCCGCCGGGCACTCTTTGGGCCGGCGCAGCACGCAGAAACACCTAGATTGAAGATAAGCGCCTTTTGCCATTGACCGCGACGAACATAGAAGATGCACAATCTTCTTTCAATTCCGGCAGAACGGAAGGAGATATCTGCTCAAACCTTTCTGTGCAGGTGCAGACAGTGGCACCCGACATGCCTGGGTTGTCGTTTTCCGCCGGGCACTCTTTGGGCCGGCGCAGCACCCAGAAACACCTAGATTGAAGATAAGCGCCTTTTTGTCATTGACCGCGACCTACATTGAAGATGCACAATCTTCTTTCAATTCCGGCCGAACGGAAGGAGATATCTGCTCCAAACTTTCTGTGCAAGTGCAGACAGTGGCACCCGACATGCCTGCGTTGTCGTTTTCCACCGGGCACTCTTTGGGCCGGCGCAGCACGCAGAAACACCTAGATTGAAGATAAGCGCCTTTTGCCAGTGACCGCGACGAACATAGAAGATGCACAAACGTCTTGCAATTCCGGCCGAATGGAAGGAGATATCTGCTCAAAACTTTCTGTGCAGGTGCAGACAGTGGCACCCGACATGCCTGCGTTGTCGTTTTCCGCCGGGCACTCTTTGGGCCGGAGCAGCACGCAGAAACACCTAGATTGAAGATAAGCGCCTTTTGTCATTGACCGCGACGAACATAGAAGATGCACAAACTTCTTGCAATTCCAGCCGAATGGAAGGAGATATCTGCTCAAAACTTTCTGTGCAGGTGCAGACAGTGGCACCCGACATGCCTGCGTTGTCGTTTTCCGCCGGGCACTCTTTGGGCCGGAGCAGCACGCAGAAACAACTAGATTGAAGATAAGCGCCTTTTGTCATTGACCGCGACGAACATAGAAGATGCACAAACTTCTTGCAATTCCGGCCGAATGGAAGGAGATATCTGCTCAAAACTTTCTGTGCAGGTGTAGTCAGTGGCACCCGACATGCCTGCGTTGTCGTTTTCCGCCGGGCACTCTTTGGGCCGGAGCAGCACGCAGAAACACCTAGATTGAAGATGAGCGCCTTTTGCCATTGACCGCGACGAACATAGAAGATGCACAATCTTCTTTCAATTCCGGCAGAACGGAAGGAGATATCTGCTCAAACCTTTCTGTGCAGGTGCAGACAGTGGCACCCGACATGCCTGGGTTGTCGTTTTCCGCCGGGCACTCTTTGGGCCGGCGCAGCACGCAGAAACACCTAGATTGAAGATAAGCGCCTTTTTGTCATTGACCGCGACCTACATTGAAGATGCACAATCTTCTTTCAATTCCGGCCGAACGGAAGGAGATATCTGCTCAAAACTTTCTGTGCAGGTGCAGACAGTGGCACCCGACATGCCTGCGTTGTCGTTTTCCGCCGGACACTCTTTGGGCCGGCGCAGCACGCAGAAACACCTAGATTGAAGATAAGCGCCTTTTGCCATTGACCGCGACGAACATAGAAGATGCACAAACGTCTTGCAATTCCGGCCGAATGGAAGGAGATATCTGCTCAAAACTTTCTGTGCAGGTGTAGACAGTGGCACCCGACATGCCTGCGTTGTCGTTTTCCGCCGGGCACTCTTTGGGCCGGAGCAGCACGCAGAAACACCTAGATTGCAGATAAGGGCTTTTTGACATTGACCGCGACCAATATTGCAGATGCACAAACGTCTTGCAATTCCGGCCGAACGAAAGAAGATATCTGCTCAAAACTTTCTGTGCAGGTGCAGACAGTGGCACCCGACATGCCTGCGTTGTCGTTTTCCGCCGGGCACTCTTTGGGCCGGCGCAGCACGCAGAAACACCTAGATTGAAGATAAGCGCCTTTTGCCATTGACCGCGACGAACATAGAAGATGCACAATCTTCTTTCAATTCCGGCAGAACGGAAGGAGATATCTGCTCAAACCTTTCTGTGCAGGTGCAGACAGTGGCACCCGACATGCCTGGGTTGTCGTTTTCCGCCGGGCACTCTTTGGGCCGGCGCAGCACCCAGAAACACCTAGATTGAAGATAAGCGCCTTTTTGTCATTGACCGCGACCTACATTGAAGATGCACAATCTTCTTTCAATTCCGGCCGAACGGAAGGAGATATCTGCTCCAAACTTTCTGTGCAAGTGCAGACAGTGGCACCCGACATGCCTGCGTTGTCGTTTTCCACCGGGCACTCTTTGGGCCGGCGCAGCACGCAGAAACACCTAGATTGAAGATAAGCGCCTTTTGCCAGTGACCGCGACGAACATAGAAGATGCACAAACGTCTTGCAATTCCGGCCGAATGGAAGGAGATATCTGCTCAAAACTTTCTGTGCAGGTGCAGACAGTGGCACCCGACATGTCTGCGTTGTCGTTTTCCGCCGGGCACTCTTTGGGCCGGAGCAGCACGCAGAAACACCTAGATTGAAGATAAGCGCCTTTTGTCATTGACCGCGACGAACATAGAAGATGCACAAACTTCTTGCAATTCCGGCCGAATGGAAGGAGATATCTGCTCAAAACTTTCTGTGCAGGTGTAGACAGTGGCACCCGACATGCCTGCGCTGTCGTTTTCCGCCGGGCACTCTTTGGGCCGGAGCAGCACGCAGAAACACCTAGATTGCAGATAAGGGCTTTTTGACATTGACCGCGACCAATATTGAAGATGCACAAACGTCTTGCAATTCCGGCCGAACGAAAGAAGATATCTGCTCAACACTTTATGTGCAGGTGCAGACAGTGGCACCCGACATGCCTGCGTTGTCGTTTTCCGCCGGGCACTCTTTGGGCCGGCGCAGCACGCAGAAACACCTAGATTGAAGATAAGCGCCTTTTGCCATTGACCGCGATGAACATAGAAGATGCACAAACGTCTTGCAATTCCGGCCGAATGGAAGGAGATATCTGCTCAAAACTTTCTGTGCAGGTGTAGACAGTGGCACCCGACATGCCTGCGTTGTCGTTTTCCGCCGGGCACTCTTTGGGCCGGCGCAGCACGCAGAAACACCTAGATTGAAGATAAGCGCCTTTTTGTCATTGACCGCGACCTACATTGAAGATGCACAATCTTCTTTCAATTCCGGCCGAACGGAAGGAGATATCTGCTCAAAACTTTCTGTGCAGGTGCAGACAGTGGCACCCGACATGCCTGCGTTGTCGTTTTCCGCCGGGCACTCTTTGGGCCGGCGCAGCACGCAGAAACACCTGGATTGAAGATAAGCGCCTTTTGCCATTCACCGCGACGAACATAGAAGATGCACAAACTTCTTGCAATTCCGGCCGAATGGAAGGAGATATCTGCTCAAAACTTACTGTGCAGGTGTAGACAATGGCACCCGACATGCCTGCGTTGTCGTTATCCGCCGAGCACTCTTTGGGCCGGAGCAGCACGCAGAAACACCTAGATTGCAGATAAGGGCTTTTTGACATTGACCGCGACCAATATTGAAGATGCACAATCTTCTTGCAATTCCGGCCGAACGAAAGAAGATATCTGCTCAAAACTTTCTGTGCAGGTGCAGACAGTGGCACCCGACATGCCTGCCTTGTCGTTTTCCGCCGGGCACTCTTTGGGCCGGCGCAGCACGCAGAAACACCTAGATTGAAGATAAGCGCCTTTTTGTCATTGACCGAGACCTACATTGAAGATGCACAATCTTCTTTCAATTCCGGCCGAACGGAAGGAGATATCTGCTCAAAACTTTCTGTGCAGGTGCAGACAGTGGCACCCGACATGCCTGCGTTGTCGTTTTCCACCGGGCACTCTTTGGGCCGGCGCAGCACGCAGAAACACCTAGATTGAAGATAAGCGCCTTTTGCCATTGACCGCGACGAACATAGAAGATGCACAAACGTCTTGCAATTCCGGCCGAATGGAAGGAGATATCTGCTCAAAACTTTCTGTGCAGGTGCAGACAGTGGCACCCGACATGCCTGCGTTGTCGTTTTCCGCCGGGCACTCTTTGGGCCGGAGCAGCACGCAGAAACACCTAGATTGAAGATAAGCGCCTTTTGTCATTGACCGCGACGAACATAGAAGATGCACAAACTTCTTGCAATTCCGGCCGAATGGAAGGAGATATCTGCTCAAAACTTTCTGTGCAGGTGCAGACAGTGGCACCCGACATGCCTGCGTTGTCGTTTTCCGCCGGGCACTCTTTGGGCCGGAGCAGCACGCAGAAACACCTAGATTGAAGATAAGCGCCTTTTGTCATTGACCGCGACGAACATAGAAGATGCACAAACTTCTTGCAATTCCGGCCGAATGGAAGGAGATATCTGCTCAAAACTTTCTGTGCAGGTGTAGACAGTGGCAACCGACATGCCTGCGTTGTCGTTTTCCGCCGGGCACTCTTTGGGCCGGAGCAGCACGCAGAAACACCTAGATTGAAGATAAGCGCCTTTTGCCATTGACCGCGACGAACATAGAAGATGCACAATCTTCTTTCAATTCCGGCAGAACGGAAGGAGATATCTGCTCAAACCTTTCTGTGCAGGTGCAGACAGTGGCACCCGACATGCCTGGGTTGTCGTTTTCCGCCGGGCACTCTTTGGGCCGGCGCAGCACACAGAAACACCTAGATTGAAGATAAGCGCCTTTTTGTCATTGACCGCGACCTACATTGAAGATGCACAATCTTCTTGCAATTCCGGCCGAACGAAAGAAGATATCTGCTCAAACTTTCTGTGCAGGTGCAGACAGTGGCACCCGACATGCCTGCCTTGTCGTTTTCCGCCGGGCACTCTTTGGGCCGGCGCAGCACGCAGAAACACCTAGATTGAAGATAAGCGCCTTTTGCCATTGACCGCGACGAACATAGAAGATGCACAAACGTCTTGCAATTCCGGCCGAATGGAAGGAGATATCTGCTCAAAACTTTCTGTGCAGGTGTAGACAGTGGCACCCGACATGCCTGCGTTGTCGTTTTCCGCCGGGCACTCTTTGGGCCGGAGCAGCACGCAGAAACACCTAGATTGCAGATAAGGGCTTTTTGACATTGACCGCGACCAATATTGCAGATGCACAAACGTCTTGCAATTCCGGCCGAACGAAAGAAGATATCTGCTCAAAACTTTCTGTGCAGGTGCAGACAGTGGCACCCGACATGCCTGCGTTGTCGTTTTCCGCCGGGCACTCTTTGGGCCGGCGCAGCACGCAGAAACACCTAGATTGAAGATAAGCGCCATTTGCCATTGACCGCGACGAACATAGAAGATGCACAATCTTCTTTCAATTCCGGCAGAACGGAAGGAGATATCTGCTCAAACCTTTCTGTGCAGGTGCAGACAGTGGCACCCGACATGCCTGGGTTGTCGTTTTCCGCCGGGCACTCTTTGGGCCGGCGCAGCACGCAGAAACACCTAGATTGAAGATAAGCGCCTTTTTGTCATTGACCGCGACCTACATTGAAGATGCACAATCTTCTTTCAATTCCGGCCGAACGGAAGGAGATATCTGCTCAAAACTTTCTGTGCAGGTGCAGACAGTGGCACCCGACATGCCTGCGTTGTCGTTTTCCGCCGGACACTCTTTGGGCCGGCGCAGCACGCAGAAACACCTAGATTGAAGATAAGCGCCTTTTGCCATTGACCGCGACGAACATAGAAGATGCACAAACGTCTTGCAATTCCGGCCGAATGGAAGGAGATATCTGCTCAAAACTTTCTGTGCAGGTGTAGACAGTGGCACCCGACATGCCTGCGTTGTCGTTTTCCGCCGGGCACTCTTTGGGCCGGAGCAGCACGCAGAAACACCTAGATTGCAGATAAGGGCTTTTTGACATTGACCGCGACCAATATTGCAGATGCACAAACGTCTTGCAATTCCGGCCGAACGAAAGAAGATATCTGCTCAAAACTTTCTGTGCAGGTGCAGACAGTGGCACCCGACATGCCTGCGTTGTCGTTTTCCGCCGGGCACTCTTTGGGCCGGCGCAGCACGCAGAAACACCTAGATTGAAGATAAGCGCCTTTTTGTCATTGACCGCGACCTACATTGAAGATGCACAATCTTCTTTCAATTCCGGCCGAACGGAAGGAGATATCTGCTCAAAACTTTCTGTGCAGGTGCAAACAGTGGCACCCGACATGCCTGCGTTGTCGTTTTCCACCGGGCACTCTTTGGGCCGGCGCAGCACGCAGAAACACCTAGATTGAAGATAAGCGCCTTTTGCCATTGACCGCGACGAACATAGAAGATGCACAAACGTCTTGCAATTCCGGCTGAATGGAAGGAGATATCTGCTCAAAACTTTCTGTGCAGGTGTAGACAGTGGCACCCGACATGCCTGCGTTGTCGTTTTCCGCCGGGCACTCTTTGGGCCGGAGCAGCACGCAGAAACACCTAGATTGCAGATAAGGGCTTTTTGACATTGACCGCGACCAATATTGCAGATGCACAAACGTCTTGCAATTCCGGCCGAACGAAAGAAGATATCTGCTCAAAACTTTCTGTGCAGGTGCAGACAGTGGCACCCGACATGCCTGCGTTGTCGTTTTCCGCCGGGCACTCTTTGGGCCGGCGCAGCACGAAGAAACACCTAGATTGAAGATAAGCGCCTTTTTGTGATTGACCGCGACCTACATTGAAGATGCACAATCTTCTTTCAATTCCGGCCGAACGGAAGGAGATATCTGCTCAAAACATTATGTGCAGGTGCAGACAGTGGCACCCGACATGCCTGCGTTGTCGTTTTCCGCCGGGCACTCTTTGGGCCGGCGCAGCACGCAGAAACACCTAGATTGAAGATAAGCGCCTTTTTGTCATTGACCGCGACCTACATTGAAGATGCACAATCTTCTTTCAATTCCGGCCGAACGGAAGGAGATATCTGCTCAAAACTTTCTGTGCAGGTGCAGACAGTGGCACCCGACATTCCTGCGTTGTCGTTTTCCGCCGGGAACTCTTTGGGCCGGCGCAGCACGCAGAAACACCTAGATTGAAGATAAGCGCCTTTTGCCATTCACCGCGACGAACATAGAAGATGCACAAACTTCTTGCAATTCCGGCCGAATGGAAGGAGATATCTGCTCAAAACTTTCTGTGCAGGTGTAGACAATGGCACCCGAAATGCCTGCGTTGTCGTTATGCGCCGGGCACTCTTTGGGCCGGAGCAGCACGCAGAAACCACCTAGATTGCAGATAAGGGCTTTTTGACATTGACCGCGACCAATATTGAAGATGCACAATCTTCTTGCAATTCCGGCCGAACGAAAGAAGATATCTGCTCAAAACTTTCTGTGCAGGTGCAGACAGTGGCACCCGACATGCCTGCCTTGTCGTTTTCCGCCGGGCACTCTTTGGGCCGGCGCAGCACGCAGAAACACCTAGATTGAAGATAAGCGCCTTTTGCCATTGACCGCGACGAACATAGAAGATGCACAAACGTCTTGCAATTCCGGCTGAATGGAAGGAGATATCTCCTCAAAACTTTCTGTGCAGGTGCAGACAGTGGCACCCGACATGCCTGCCTTGTCGTTTTCCGCCGGGCACTCTTTGGGCCGGCGCAGCACGCAGAAACACCTAGATTGAAGATAAGCGCCTTTTTGTCATTGACCGAGACCTACATTGAAGATGCACAATCTTCTTTCAATTCCGGCCGAACAGAAGGAGATATCTGCTCAAAACTTTCTGTGCAGGTGCAGACAGTGGCACCCGACAAGCCTGCGTTGTCGTTTTCCACCGGGCACTCTTTGGGCCGGCGCAGCACGCAGAAACACCTAGATTGAAGATAAGCGCCTTTTGCCATTGACCGCGACGAACATAGAAGATGCACAAACGTCTTGCAATTCCGGCCGAATGGAAGGAGATATCTGCTCAAAACTTTCTGTGCAGGTGCAGACAGTGGCACCCGACATGCCTGCGTTGTCGTTTTCCACCGGGCACTCTTTGGGGCGGCGCAGCACGCAGAAACACCTAGATTGAAAATAAGCGCCTTTTGCCATTGACCGCGACGAACATAGAAGATGCACAAACGTTTTGCAATTCCGGCCAAATGGAAGGAGATATCTGCTCAAAACTTTCTGTGCAGGTGTAGACAGTGGCACCCGACATGCCTGCGTTGTCGTTTTCCACCGGGCACTCTTTGGGCCGGAGCAGCACGCAGAAACACCTAGATTGCAGATAAGGGCTTTTTGACATTGACCGCGACCAATATTGAAGATGCACAAACGTCTTGCAATTCCGGCCGAACGAAAGAAGATATCTGCTCAAAACTTTCTGTGCAGGTGCAGACAGTGGCACCCGACATGCCTGCGTTGTCGTTTTCCGCCAGGCACTCTTTGGGCCGGAGCAGTACGCAGAAACACCTAGATTGCAGATAAGGGCTTTTTGACATTGACCACGACCAATATTGAAGATGCACAAACGTCTTGCAATTCCGGCCGAACGAAAGAAGATATCTGCTCAAAACTTTCTGTGCAGGTGCAGACAGCGGCACCCGACATGCCTGCGTTGTCGTTTTCCGCCGGGCACTCTTTGGGCCGGCGCAGCACGCAGAAACACCTAGATTGAAGATAAGCGCCTTTTTGTCATTGACCGCGACCTACATTGAAGATGCACAATCTTCTTTCAATTCCGGCCGAACGGAAGGAGATATCTGCTCAAAACTTTCTGTGCAGGTGCAGACAGTGGCACCCGACATGTCTGCGTTGTCGTTTTCCACCGGGCACTCTTTGGGCCGGCGCAGCACGCAGAAACACCTAGATTGAAGATAAGCGCCTTTTTGTCATTGACCGCGACCTACATTGAAGATGCACAATCTTCTTTCAATTCCGGCCGAACGGAAGGAGATATCTGCTCAAAACTTTCTGTGCAGGTGTAGACAATGGCACCCGACATGCCTGCGTTGTCGTTATCCGCCGGGCACTCTTTGGGCCGGAGCAGCACGCAGAAACACCTAGATTGCAGATAAGGGCTTTTTGACATTGACCGCGACCAATATTGAAGATGCACAATCTTCTTGCAATTCCGGCCGAACGAAAGAAGATATCTGCTCAAAACTTTCTGTACAGGTGCAGACAGTGGCACCCGACATGCCTGCCTTGTCGTTTTCCGCCGGGCACTCTTTGGGCCGGCGCAGCACGCAGAAACACCTAGATTGAAGATAAGCGCCTTTTTGTCATTGACCGAGACCTACATTGAAGATGCACAATCTTCTTTCAATTCCGGCCGAACGGAAGGAGATATCTGCTCAAAACTTTCTGTGCAGGTGCAGACAGTGGCACCCGACATGCCTGCGTTGTCGTTTTCCACCGGGCACTCTTTGGGCCGGCGCAGCACGCAGAAACACCCAGATTGAAGATAAGCGCCTTTTGCCATTGACCGCGACGAACATAGAAGATGCACAAACGTCTTGCAATTCCGGCCGAATGGAAGGAGATATCTGCTCAAAACTTTCTGTGCAGGTGTAGACAGTGGCACCCGACATGCCTGCGTTGTCGTTTTCCGCCGGGCACTCTTTGGGCCGGAGCAGCACGCAGAAACACCTAGATTGCAGATAAGGGCTTTTTGACATTGACCGCGACCAATATTGCAGATGCACAAACGTCTTGCAATTCCGGCCGAACGAAAGAAGATATCTGCTCAAAACTTTCTGTGCAGGTGCAGACAGTGGCACCCGACATGCCTGCGTTGTCGTTTTCCACCGGGCACTCTTTGGGCCGGCGCAGCACGCAGAAACACCTAGATTGAAGATAAAGCGCCTTTTGCCATTGACCGCGACGAACATAGAAGATGCACAAACGTCTTGCAATTCCGGCCGAATGGAAGGAGATATCTGCTCAAAACTTTCTGTGCAGGTGCAGACAGTGGCACCCGACATGCCTGCGTTGTCGTTTTCCACCGGGCACTCTTTGGGGCGGCGCAGCACGCAGAAACACCTAGATTGAAGATAAGCGCCTTTTGCCATTGACCGCGACGAACATAGAAGATGCACAAACGTCTTGCAATTCCGGCCGAATGGAAGGAGATATCTGCTCAAAACTTTCTGTGCAGGTGTAGACAGTGGCACCCGACATGCCTGCGTTGTCGTTTTCCACCGGGCACTCTTTGGGCCGGAGCAGCACGCAGAAACACCTAGATTGCAGATAAGGGCTTTTTGACATTGACCGCGACCAATATTGAAGATGCACAAACGTCTTGCAATTCCGGCCGAACGAAAGAAGATATCTGCTCAAAACTTTCTGTGCAGGTGCAGACAGTGGCACCCGACATGCCTGCGTTGTCGTTTTCCACCGGGCACTCTTTGGGCCGGCGCAGCACGCAGAAACACCTAGATTGAAGATAAGCGCCTTTTGCCATTGACCGCGACGAACATAGAAGATGCACAATCTTCTTTCAATTCCGGCAGAACGGAAGGAGATATCTGCTCAAAACTTTCTGTGCAGGTGCAGACAGTGGCACCCGACATGCCTGGGTTGTCGTTTTCCGCCGGGCACTCTTTGGGCCGGCGCAGCACGCAGAAACACCTAGATTGAAGATAAGCGCCTTTTTGTCATTGACCGCGACCTACATTGAAGATGCACAATCTTCTTTCAATTCCGGCCGAACGGAAGGAGATATCTGCTCAAAACTTTCTGTGCAGGTGCAGACAGTGGCACCCGACATGCCTGCGTTGTCATTTTCCGCCGGACACTCTTTGGGCCGGCGCAGCACGCAGAAACACCTAGATTGAAGATAAGCGCCTTTTGCCATTGACCGCGACGAACATAGAAGATGCACAAATGTCTTGCAATTCTGGCCGAATGGAAGGAGATATCTGCTCAAAACTTTCTGTGCAGGTGCAGACAGTGGCACCCGACATGCCTGCGTTGTCGTTTTCCGCCGGGCACTCTTTGGGCTGGAGCAGCACGCAGAAACACCTAGATTGCAGATAAGGGCTTTTTGACATTGACCGCGACCAATATTGCAGATGCACAAACGTCTTGCAATTCCGGCCGAACGAAAGAAGATATCTGCTCAAAACTTTCTGTGCAGGTGCAGACAGTGGCACCCGACATGCATGCGTTGTCGTTTTCCGCCGGGCACTCTTTGGGCCGGCGCAGCACGCAGAAACACCTAGATTGAAGATAAGCGCCTTTTTGTCATTGACCGCGACCTACATTGAAGATGCACAATCTTCTTTCAATTCCGGCCGAACGGAAGGAGATATCTGCTCAAAACTTTCTGTGCAGGTGCAGACAGTGGCACCCGACATGCCTGCGTTGTCGTTTTCCACCAGGCACTCTTTGGGCCGGCGCAGCACGCAGAAACACCTAGATTGAAGATAAGCGCCTTTTGCCATTGACCGCGACGAACATAGAAGATGCACAAACGTCTTGCAATTCCGGCCGAATGGAAGGAGATATCTGCTCAAAACTTTCTGTGCAGGTGCAGACAGTGGCACCCGACATGCCTGCGTTGTCGTTTTCCGCCGGGCACTCTTTGGGCCGGCGCAGCACGCAGAAACACCTAGATTGAAGATAAGCGCTTTTTGCCATTCACCGCGACGAACATAGAAGATGCACAAACTTCTTGCAATTCCGGCCGAATGGAAGGAGATATCTGCTCAAAACTTTCTGTGCAGGTGTAGACAATGGCACCCGAAATGCCTGCGTTGTCGTTATCCGCCGGGCACTCTTTGGGCCGGAGCAGCACGCAGAAACACCTAGATTGCAGATAAGGGCTTTTTGACATTGACCGCGACCAATATTGAAGATGCACAATCTTCTTGCAATTCCGGCCGAACGAAAGAAGATATCTGCTCAAACTTTCTGTGCAGGTGCAGACAGTGGCACCCGACATGCCTGCCTTGTCGTTTTCCGCCGGGCACTCTTTGGGCCGGCGCAGCACGCAGAAACACCTAGATTGAAGATAAGCGCCTTTTGCCATTGACCGCGACGAACATAGAAGATGCACAAACGTCTTGCAATTCCGGCCGAATGGAAGGAGATATCTGCTCAAAACTTTCTGTGCAGGTGTAGACAGTGGCACCCGACATGCCTGCGTTGTCGTTTTCCGCCGGGCACTCTTTGGGCCGGAGCAGCACGCAGAAACACCTAGATTGCAGATAAGGGCTTTTTGACATTGACCGCGACCAATATTGCAGATGCACAAACGTCTTGCAATTCCGGCCGAACGAAAGAAGATATCTGCTCAAAACTTTCTGTGCAGGTGCAGACAGTGGCACCCGACATGCCTGCGTTGTCGTTTTCCACCGGGCACTCTTTGGGCCGGCGCAGCACGCAGAAACACCTAGATTGAAGATAAGCGCCTTTTGCCATTGACCGCGACGAACATAGAAGATGCACAATCTTCTTTCAATTCCGGCAGAACGGAAGGAGATATCTGCTCAAACCTTTCTGTGCAGGTGCAGACAGTGGCACCCGACATGCCTGGGTTGTCGTTTTCCGCCGGGCACTCTTTGGGCCGGCGCAGCACGCAGAAACACCTAGATTGAAGATAAGCGCCTTTTTGTCATTGACCGCGACCTACATTGAAGATGCACAATCTTCTTTCAATTCCGGCCGAACGGAAGGAGATATCTGCTCAAAACTTTCTGTGCAGGTGCAGACAGTGGCACCCGACATGCCTGCGTTGTCATTTTCCGCCGGACACTCTTTGGGCCGGCGCAGCACGCAGAAACACCTAGATTGAAGATAAGCGCCTTTTGCCATTGACCGCGACGAACATAGAAGATGCACAAATGTCTTGCAATTCTGGCCGAATGGAAGGAGATATCTGCTCAAAACTTTCTGTGCAGGTGCAGACAGTGGCACCCGACATGCCTGCGTTGTCGTTTTCCGCCGGGCACTCTTTGGGCTGGAGCAGCACGCAGAAACACCTAGATTGCAGATAAGGGCTTTTTGACATTGACCGCGACCAATATTGCAGATGCACAAACGTCTTGCAATTCCGGCCGAACGAAAGAAGATATCTGCTCAAAACTTTCTGTGCAGGTGCAGACAGTGGCACCCGACATGCCTGCGTTGTCGTTTTCCGCCGGGCACTCTTTGGGCCGGCGCAGCACGCAGAAACACCTAGATTGAAGATAAGCGCCTTTTTGTCATTGACCGCGACCTACATTGAAGATGCACAATCTTCTTTCAATTCCGGCCGAACGGAAGGAGATATCTGCTCAAAACATTATGTGCAGGTGCAGACAGTGGCAACCGACATGCCTGCGTTGTCGTTTTCCGCCGGGCACTCTTTGGGCCGGCGCAGCACGCAGAAACACCTAGATTGAAGATAAGCGCCTTTTTGTCATTGACCGCGACCTACATTGAAGATGCACAATCTTCTTTCAATTCCGGCCGAACGGAAGGAGATATCTGCTCAAAACTTTCTGTGCAGGTGCAGACAGTGGCACCCGACATTCCTGCGTTGTCGTTTTCCGCCGGGCACTCTTTGGGCCGGCGCAGCACGCAGAAACACCTAGATTGAAGATAAGCGCCTTTTGCCATTCACCGCGACGAACATAGAAGATGCACAAACTTCTTGCAATTCCGGCCGAATGGAAGGAGATATCTGCTCAAAACTTTCTGTGCAGGTGTAGACAATGGCACCCGACATGCCTGCGTTGTCGTTATCCGCCGGGCACTCTTTGGGCTGGAGCAGCAACAGAAACACCTAGATTGCAGATAAGGGCTTTTTGACATTGACCGCGACCAATATTGAAGATGCACAATCTTCTTGCAATTCCGGCCGAACGAAAGAAGATATCTGCTCAAAACTTTCTGTGCAGGTGCAGACAGTGGCACCCGACATGCCTGCCTTGTCGTTTTCCGCCGGGCACTCTTTGGGCCGGCGCAGCACGCAGAAACACCTAGATTGAAGATAAGCGCCTTTTTGTCATTGACCGAGACCTACATTGAAGATGCACAATCTTCTTTCAATTCCGGCCGAACGGAAGGAGATATCTGCTCCAAACTTTCTGTGCAAGTGCAGACAGTGGCACCCGACATGCCTGCGTTGTCGTTTTCCACCGGGCACTCTTTGGGCCGGCGCAGCACGCAGAAACACCTAGATTGAAGATAAGCGCCTTTTGCCATTGACCGCGACGAACATAGAAGATGCACAAACGTCTTGCAATTCCGGCCGAATGGAAGGAGATATCTGCTCAAAACTTTCTGTGCAGGTGCAGACAGTGGCACCCGACATGCCTGCGTTGTCGTTTTCCGGCGGGCACTCTTTGGGCCGGAGCAGCACGCAGAAACACCTAGATTGAAGATAAGCGCCTTTTGTCATTGACCGCGACGAACATAGAAGATGCACAAACTTCTTGCAATTCCAGCCGAATGGAAGGAGATATCTGCTCAAAACTTTCTGTGCAGGTGCAGACAGTGGCACCCGACATGCCTGCGTTGTCGTTTTCCGCCGGGCACTCTTTGGGCCGGAGCAGCACGCAGAAACACCTAGATTGAAGATAAGCGCCTTTTGTCATTGACCGCGACGAACATAGAAGATGCACAAACTTCTTGCAATTCCGGCCGAATGGAAGGAGATATCTGCTCAAAACTTTCTGTGCAGGTGTAGACAGTGGCACCCGACATGCCTGCGTTGTCGTTTTCCGCCGGGCACTCTTTGGGCCGGAGCAGCACGCAGAAACACCTAGATTGAAGATAAGCGCCTTTTGCCATTGACCGCGACGAACATAGAAGATGCACAATCTTCTTTCAATTCCGGCAGAACGGAAGGAGATATCTGCTCAAACCTTTCTGTGCAGGTGCAGACAGTGGCACCCGACATGCCTGGGTTGTCGTTTTCCGCCGGGCACTCTTTGGGCCGGCGCAGCACGCAGAAACACCTAGATTGAAGATAAGCGCCTTTTTGTCATTGACCGCGACCTACATTGAAGATGCACAATCTTCTTTCAATTCCGGCCGAACGGAAGGAGATATCTGCTCAAAACTTTCTGTGCAGGTGCAGACAGTGGCACCCGACATGCCTGCGTTGTCGTTTTCCGCCGGACACTCTTTGGGCCGGCGCAGCACGCAGAAACACCTAGATTGAAGATAAGCGCCTTTTGCCATTGACCGCGACGAACATAGAAGATGCACAAACGTCTTGCAATTCCGGCCGAATGGAAGGAGATATCTGCTCAAAACGTTCTGTGCAGGTGTAGACAGTGGCACCCGACATGCCTGCGTTGTCGTTTTCCGCCGGGCACTCTTTGGGCCGGAGCAGCACGCAGAAACACCTAGATTGCAGATAAGGGCTTTTTGACATTGACCGCGACCAATATTGCAGATGCACAAACGTCTTGCAATTCCGGCCGAACGAAAGAAGATATCTGCTCAAAACTTTCTGTGCAGGTGCAGACAGTGGCACCCGACATGCCTGCGTTGTCGTTTTCCGCCGGGCACTCTTTGGGCCGGCGCAGCACGCAGAAACACCTAGATTGAAGATAAGCGCCTTTTGCCATTCACCGCGACGAACATAGAAGATGCACAAACTTCTTGCAATTCCGGCCGAACGAAAGAAGATATCTGCTCAAAACTTTCTGTGCAGGTGCAGACAGTGGCACCCGACATGCCTGCCTTGTCGTTTTCCGCCGGGCACTCTTTGGGCCGGCGCAGCACGCAGAAACACCTAGATTGAAGATAAGCGCCTTTTTGTCATTGACCGAGACCTACATTGAAGATGCACAATCTTCTTTCAATTCCGGCCGAACGGAAGGAGATATCTGCTCCAAACTTTCTGTGCAAGTGCAGACAGTGGCACCCGACATGCCTGCGTTGTCGTTTTCCACCGGGCACTCTTTGGGCCGGCGCAGCACGCAGAAACACCTAGATTGAAGATAAGCGCCTTTTGCCATTGATCGCGACGAACATAGAAGATGCACAAACGTCTTGCAATTCCGGCCGAATGGAAGGAGATATCTGCTCAAAACTTTCTGTGCAGGTGCAGACAGTGGCACCCGACATGCCTGCGTTGTCGTTTTCCGCCGGGCACTCTTTGGGCCGGAGCAGCACGCAGAAACACCTAGATTGAAGATAAGCGCCTTTTGTCATTGACCGCGACGAACATAGAAGATGCACAAACTTCTTGCAATTCCGGCCGAATGGAAGGAGATATCTGCTCAAAACTTTCTGTGCAGGTGCAGACAGTGGCACCCGACATGCCTGCGTTGTCGTTTTCCGCCGGGCACTCTTTGGGCCGGAGCAGCACGCAGAAACACCTAGATTGAAGATAAGCGCCTTTTGTCATTGACCGCGACGAACATAGAAGATGCACAAACTTCTTGCAATTCCGGCCGAATGGAAGGAGATATCTGCTCAAAACTTTCTGTGCAGGTGTAGACAGTGGCACCCGACATGCCTGCGTTGTCGTTTTCCGCCGGGCACTCTTTGGGCCGGAGCAGCACGCAGAAACACCTAGATTGAAGATAAGCGCCTTTTGCCATTGACCGCGACGAACATAGAAGATGCACAATCTTCTTTCAATTCCGGCAGAACGGAAGGAGATATCTGCTCAAACCTTTCTGTGCAGGTGCAGACAGTGGCACCCGACATGCCTGGGTTGTCGTTTTCCGCCGGGCACTCTTTGGGCCGGCGCAGCACGCAGAAACACCTAGATTGAAGATAAGCGCCTTTTTGTCATTGACCGCGACCTACATTGAAGATGCACAATCTTCTTTCAATTCCGGCCGAACGGAAGGAGATATCTGCTCAAAACTTTCTGTGCAGGTGCAGACAGTGGCACCCGACATGCCTGCGTTGTCGTTTTCCGCCGGACACTCTTTGGGACGGCGCAGCACGCAGAAACACCTAGATTGAAGATAAGCGCCTTTTGCCATTGACCGCGACGAACATAGAAGATGCACAAACGTCTTGCAATTCCGGCCGAATGGAAGGAGATATCTGCTCAAAACTTTCTGTGCAGGTGTAGACAGTGGCACCCGACATGCCTGCGTTGTCGTTTTCCGCCGGGCACTCTTTGGGCCGGAGCAGCACGCAGAAACACCTAGATTGCAGATAAGGGCTTTTTGACATTGACCGCGACCAATATTGTAGATGCACAAACGTCTTGCAATTCCGGCCGAACGAAAGAAGATATCTGCTCAAAACTTTCTGTGCAGGTGCAGACAGTGGCACCCGACATGCCTGCGTTGTCGTTTTCCAACGGGCACTCTTTGGGCCGGCGCAGCACGCAGAAACACCTAGATTGAAGATAAGCGCCTTTTGCCATTGACCGCGACGAACATAGAAGATGCACAATCTTCTTTCAATTCCGGCAGAACGGAAGGAGATATCTGCTCAAACCTTTCTGTGCAGGTGCAGACAGTGGCACCCGACATGCCTGGGTTGTCGTTTTCCGCCGGGCACTCTTTGGGCCGGCGCAGCACGCAGAAACACCTAGATTGAAGATAAGCGCCTTTTTGTCATTGACCGCGACCTACATTGAAGATGCACAATCTTCTTTCAATTCCGGTCGAACGGAAGGAGATATCTGCTCAAAACTTTCTGTGCACGTGCAGACAGTGGCACCCGACATGCCTGCGTTGTCGTTTTCCGCCGGACACTCTTTGGGCCGGCGCAGCACGCAGAAACACCTAGATTGAAGATAAGCGCCTTTTGCCATTGACCGCGACGAACATAGAAGATGCACAAACGTCTTGCAATTCCGGCCGAATGGAAGGAGATATCTGCTCAAAACTTTCTGTGCAGGTGTAGACAGTGGCACCCGACATGCCTGCGTTGTCGTTTTCCGCCGGGCACTCTTTGGGCCGGAGCAGCACGCAGAAACACCTAGATTGCAGATAAGAGCTTTTTGACATTGACCGCGACCAATATTGCAGATGCACAAACGTCTTGCAATTCCGGCCGAACGAAAGAAGATATCTGCTCAAAACTTTCTGTGCAGGTGCAGACAGTGGCACCCGACATGCCTGCGTTGTCGTTTTCCGCCGGGCACTCTTTGGGCCGGCGCAGCACGCAGAAACACCTAGATTAAAGATAAGCGCCTTTTGCCATTGACCGCGACGAACATAGAAGATGCACAATCTTCTTTCAATTCCGGCAGAACGGAAGGAGATATCTGCTCAAACCTTTCTGTGCAGGTGCAGACAGTGGCACCCGACATGCCTGGGTTGTCGTTTTCCGCCGGGCACTCTTTGGGCCGGCGCAGCACGCAGAAACACCTAGATTGAAGATAAGCGCCTTTTTGTCATTGACCGCGACCTACATTGAAGATGCACAATCTTCTTTCAATTCCGGCCGAACGGAAGGAGATATCTGCTCAAAACTTTCTGTGCAGGTGCAGACAGTGGCACCCGACATGCCTGCGTTGTCGTTTTCCGCCGGACACTCTTTGGGCCGGCGCAGCACGCAGAAACACCTAGATTGAAGATAAGCGCCTTTTGCCATTGACCGCGACGAACATAGAAGATGCACAAACGTCTTGCAATTCCGGCCGAATGGAAGGAGATATCTGCTCAAAACTTTCTGTGCAGGTGTAGACAGTGGCACCCGACATGCCTGCGTTGTCGTTTTCCGCCGGGCACTCTTTGGGCCGGAGCAGCACGCAGAAACACCTAGATTGCAGATAAGGGCTTTTTGACATTGACCGCGACCAATATTGCAGATGCACAAACGTCTTGCAATTCCGGCCGAACGAAAGAAGATATCTGCTCAAAACTTTCTGTGCAGGTGCAGACAGTGGCACCCGACATGCCTGCGTTGTCGTTTTCCGCCGGGCACTCTTTGGGCCGGCGCAGCACGCAGAAACACCTAGATTGAAGATAAGCGCCTTTTTGTCATTGACCGCGACCTACATTGAAGATGCACAATCTTCTTTCAATTCCGGCCGAACGGAAGGAGATATCTGCTCAAAACTTTCTGTGCAGGTGCAGACAGTGGCACCCGACATGCCTGCGTTGTCGTTTTCCACCGGGCACTCTTTGGGCCGGCGCAGCACGCAGAAACACCTAGATTGAAGATAAGCGCCTTTTGCCATTGACCGCGACGAACATAGAAGATGCACAAACGTCTTGCAATTCCGGCTGAATGGAAGGAGATATCTGCTCAAAACTTTCTGTGCAGGTGTAGACAGTGGCACCCGACATGCCTGCGTTGTCGTTTTCCGCCGGGCACTCTTTGGGCCGGAGCAGCACGCAGAAACACCTAGATTGCAGATAAGGGCTTTTTGACATTGACCGCGACCAATATTGCAGATGCACAAACGTCTTGCAATTCCGGCCGAACGAAAGAAGATATCTGCTCAAAACTTTCTGTGCAGGTGCAGACAGTGGCACCCGACATGCCTGCGTTGTCGTTTTCCGCCGGGCACTCTTTGGGCCGGCGCAGCACGCAGAAACACCTAGATTGAAGATAAGCTTGACCGCGACCTACATTGAAGATGCACAATCTTCTTTCAATTCCGGCCGAACGGAAGGAGATATCTGCTCAAAACATTATGTGCAGGTGCAGACAGTGGCACCCGACATGCCTGCGTTGTCGTTTTCCGCCGGGCACTCTTTGGGCCGGCGCAGCACGCAGAAACACCTAGATTGAACATAAGCGCCTTTTGCCATTGACCGCGACGAACATAGAAGATGCACAAACGTCTTGCAATTCCGGCCGAATGGAAGGAGATATCTGCTCAAAACTTTCTGTGCAGGTGTAGACAGTGGCACCCGACATGCCTGCGTTGTCGTTTTCCGCCGGGCACTCTTTGGGCCGGAGCAGCACGCAGAAACACCTATATTGCAGATAAGGGCTTTTTGACATTGACCGCGACCAATATTGCAGATGCACAAACGTCTTGAAATTCCGGCCGAACGAAAGAAGATATCTGCTCAAAACTTTCTGTGCAGGTGCAGACAGTGGCACCCGACATGCCTGCGTTGTCGTTTTCCGCCGGGCACTCTTTGGGCCGGCGCAGCACGCAGAAACACCTAGATTGAAGATAAGCGCCTTTTTGTCATTGACCGCGACCTACATTGAAGATGCACAATCTTCTTTCAATTCCGGCCGAACGGAAGGAGATATCTGCTCAAAACATGATGTGCAGGTGCAGTCAGTGGCACCCGACATGCCTGCGTTGTCGTTTTCCGCCGGGCACTCTTTGGGCCGGCGCAGCACGCAGAAACACCTAGATTGAAGATAAGCGCCTTTTTGTCATTGACCGCGACCTACATTGAAGATGCACAATCTTCTTTCAATTCCGGCCGAACGGAAGGAGATATCTGCTCAAAACTTTCTGTGCAGGTGCAGACAGTGGCACCCGACATGCCTGCGTTGTCGTTTTCCGCCGGGCACTCTTTGGGCCGGCGCAGCACGCAGAAACACCTAGATTGAAGATAATCGCCTTTTTGTCATTGACCGCGACCTACATTGAAGATGCACAATCTTCTTTCAATTCCGGCCGAACGGAAGGAGATATCTGCTCAAAACTTTCTGTGCAGGTGCAGACAGTGGCACCCGACATGCCTGCGTTGTCGTTTTCCACCGGGCACTCTTTGGGCCGGCGCAGCACGCAGAAACACCTAGATTGAAGATAAGCGCCTTTTGCCATTGACCGCGACGAACATAGAAGATGCACAAACGTCTTGCAATTCCGGCCGAATGGAAGGAGATATCTGCTCAAAACTTTCTGTGCAGGTGTAGACAGTGGCACCCGACATGCCTGCGTTGTCGTTTTCCGCCGGGCACTCTTTGGGCCGGAGCAGCACGCAGAAACACCTAGATTGCAGATAAGGGCTTTTTGACATTGACCGCGACCAATATTGCAGATGCACAAACGTCTTGCAATTCCGGCCGAACGAAAGAAGATATCTGCTCAAAACTTTCTGTGCAGGTGCAGACAGTGGCACCCGACATGCCTGCGTTGTCGTTTTCCGCCGGGCACTCTTTGGGCCGGCGCAGCACGCAGAAACACCTAGATTGAAGATAAGCGCCTTTCTGTCATTGACCGCGACCTACATTGAAGATGCACAATCTTCTTTCAATTCCGGCCGAACGGAAGGAGATATCTGCTCAAAACTTTCTGTGCAGGTGCAGACAGTGGCACCCGACATGCCTGCGTTGTCGTTTTCCGCCGGGCACTCTTTGGGCCGGCGCAGCACGCAGAAACACCTAGATTGAAGATAAGCGCCTTTTTGTCATTGACCGCGACCTACATTGAAGATGCACAATCTTCTTTCAATTCCGGCCGAACGGAAGGAGATATCTGCTCAAAACTTTCTGTGCAGGTGCAGACAGTGGCACCCGACATGCCTGCGTTGTCGTTTTCCGCCGGACACTCTTTGGGCCGGCGCAGCACGCAGAAACACCTAGATTGAAGATAAGCGCCTTTTGCCATTGACCGCGACGAACATAGAAGATGCACAAACGTCTTGCAATTCCGGCCGAATGGAAGGAGATATCTGCTCAAAACTTTCTGTGCAGGTGTAGACAGTGGCACCCGACATGCCTGCGTTGTCGTTTTCCGCCGGGCACTCTTTGGGCCGGAGCAGCACGCAGAAACACCTAGATTGCAGATAAGGGCTTTTTGACATTGACCGCGACCAATATTGCAGATGCACAAACGTCTTGCAATTCCGGCCGAACGAAAGAAGATATCTGCTCAAAACTTTCTGTGCAGGTGCAGACAGTGGCACCCGACATGCCTGCGTTGTCGTTTTCCGCCGGGCACTCTTTGGGCCGGCGCAGCACGCAGAAACACCTAGATTGAAGATAAGCGCCTTTTTGTCATTGACCGCGACCTACATTGAAGATGCACAATCTTCTTTCAATTCCGGCCGAACGGAAGGAGATATCTGCTCAAAACTTTCTGTGCAGGTGCAGACAGTGGCACCCGACATGCCTGCGTTGTCGTTTTCCACCGGGCACTCTTTGGGCCGGCGCAGCACGCAGAAACACCTAGATTGAAGATAAGCGCCTTTTGCCATTGACCGCGACGAACATAGAAGATGCACAAACGTCTTGCAATTCCGGCTGAATGGAAGGAGATATCTGCTCAAAACTTTCTGTGCAGGTGTAGACAGTGGCACCCGACATGCCTGCGTTGTCGTTTTCCGCCGGGCACTCTTTGGGCCGGAGCAGCACGCAGAAACACCTAGATTGCAGATAAGGGCTTTTTGACATTGACCGCGACCAATATTGCAGATGCACAAACGTCTTGCAATTCCGGCCGAACGAAAGAAGATATCTGCTCAAAACTTTCTGTGCAGGTGCAGACAGTGGCACCCGACATGCCTGCGTTGTCGTTTTCCGCCGGGCACTCTTTGGGCCGGCGCAGCACGCAGAAACACCTAGATTGAAGATAAGCGCCTTTTTGTCATTGACCGCGACCTACATTGAAGATGCACAATCTTCTTTCAATTCCGGCCGAACGGAAGGAGATATCTGCTCAAAACATTATGTGCAGGTGCAGACAGTGGCACCCGACATGCCTGCGTTGTCGTTTTCCGCCGGGCACTCTTTGGGCCGGCGCAGCACGCAGAAACACCTAGATTGAAGATAAGCGCCTTTTGCCATTGACCGCGACGAACATAGAAGATGCACAAACGTCTTGCAATTCCGGCCGAATGGAAGGAGATATCTGCTCAAAACTTTCTGTGCAGGTGTAGACAGTGGCACCCGACATGCCTGCGTTGTCGTTTTCCGCCGGGCACTCTTTGGGCCGGAGCAGCACGCAGAAACACCTAGATTGCAGATAAGGGCTTTTTGACATTGACCGCGACCAATATTGTAGATGCACAAACGTCTTGCAATTCCGGCCGAACGAAAGAAGATATCTGCTCAAAACTTTCTGTGCAGGTGCAGACAGTGGCACCCGACATGCCTGCGTTGTCGTTTTCCGCCGGGCACTCTTTGGGCCGGCGCAGCACGCAGAAACACCTAGATTGAAGATAAGCGCCTTTTGCCATTGACCGCGACGAACATAGAAGATGCACAATCTTCTTTCAATTCCGGCAGAACGGAAGGAGATATCTGCTCAAACCTTTCTGTGCAGGTGCAGACAGTGGCACCCGACATGCCTGGGTTGTCGTTTTCCGCCGGGCACTCTTTGGGCCGGCGCAGCACGCAGAAACACCTAGATTGAAGATAAGCGCCTTTTTGTCATTGACCGCGACCTACATTGAAGATGCACAATCTTCTTTCAATTCCGGCCGAACGGAAGGAGATATCTGCTCAAAACTTTCTGTGCAGGTGCAGACAGTGGCACCCGACATGCCTGCGTTGTCGTTTTCCGCCGGACACTCTTTGGGCCGGCGCAGCACGCAGAAACACCTAGATTGAAGATAAGCGCCTTTTGCCATTGACCGCGACGAACATAGAAGATGCACAAACGTCTTGCAATTCCGGCCGAATGGAAGGAGATATCTGCTCAAAACTTTCTGTGCAGGTGTAGACAGTGGCACCCGACATGCCTGCGTTGTCGTTTTCCGCCGGGCACTCTTTGGGCCGGAGCAGCACGCAGAAACACCTAGATTGCAGATAAGAGCTTTTTGACATTGACCGCGACCAATATTGCAGATGCACAAACGTCTTGCAATTCCGGCCGAACGAAAGAAGATATCTGCTCAAAACTTTCTGTGCAGGTGCAGACAGTGGCACCCGACATGCCTGCGTTGTCGTTTTCCGCCGGGCACTCTTTGGGCCGGCGCAGCACGCAGAAACACCTAGATTGAAGATAAGCGCCTTTTTGTCATTGACCGCGACCTACATTGAAGATGCACAATCTTCTTTCAATTCCGGCCGAACGGAAGGAGATATCTGCTCAAAACTTTCTGTGCAGGTGCAGACAGTGGCACCCGACATGCCTGCGTTGTCGTTTTCCGCCGGACACTCTTTGGGCCGGCGCAGCACGCAGAAACACCTAGATTGAAGATAAGCGCCTTTTGCCATTGACCGCGACGAACATAGAAGATGCACAAACGTCTTGCAATTCCGGCCGAATGGAAGGAGATATCTGCTCAAAACTTTCTGTGCAGGTGTAGACAGTGGCACCCGACATGCCTGCGTTGTCGTTTTCCGCCGGGCACTCTTTGGGCCGGAGCAGCACGCAGAAACACCTAGATTGCAGATAAGGGCTTTTTGACATTGACCGCGACCAATATTGCAGATGCACAAACGTCTTGCAATTCCGGCCGAACGAAAGAAGATATCTGCTCAAAACTTTCTGTGCAGGTGCAGACAGTGGCACCCGACATGCCTGCGTTGTCGTTTTCCGCCGGGCACTCTTTGGGCCGGCGCAGCACGCAGAAACACCTAGATTGAAGATAAGCGCCTTTTTGTCATTGACCGCGACCTACATTGAAGATGCACAATCTTCTTTCAATTCCGGCCGAACGGAAGGAGATATCTGCTCAAAACTTTCTGTGCAGGTGCAGACAGTGGCACCCGACATGCCTGCGTTGTCGTTTTCCACCGGGCACTCTTTGGGCCGGCGCAGCACGCAGAAACACCTAGATTGAAGATAAGCGCCTTTTGCCATTGACCGCGACGAACATAGAAGATGCACAAACGTCTTGCAATTCCGGCTGAATGGAAGGAGATATCTGCTCAAAACTTTCTGTGCAGGTGTAGACAGTGGCACCCGACATGCCTGCGTTGTCGTTTTCCGCCGGGCACTCTTTGGGCCGGAGCAGCACGCAGAAACACCTAGATTGCAGATAAGGGCTTTTTGACATTGACCGCGACCAATATTGCAGATGCACAAACGTCTTGCAATTCCGGCCGAACGAAAGAAGATATCTGCTCAAAACTTTCTGTGCAGGTGCAGACAGTGGCACCCGACATGCCTGCGTTGTCGTTTTCCGCCGGGCACTCTTTGGGCCGGCGCAGCACGCAGAAACACCTAGATTGAAGATAAGCTTGACCGCGACCTACATTGAAGATGCACAATCTTCTTTCAATTCCGGCCGAACGGAAGGAGATATCTGCTCAAAACATTATGTGCAGGTGCAGACAGTGGCACCCGACATGCCTGCGTTGTCGTTTTCCGCCGGGCACTCTTTGGGCCGGCGCAGCACGCAGAAACACCTAGATTGAAGATAAGCGCCTTTTGCCATTGACCGCGACGAACATAGAAGATGCACAAACGTCTTGCAATTCCGGCCGAATGGAAGGAGATATCTGCTCAAAACTTTCTGTGCAGGTGTAGACAGTGGCACCCGACATGCCTGCGTTGTCGTTTTCCGCCGGGCACTCTTTGGGCCGGAGCAGCACGCAGAAACACCTATATTGCAGATAAGGGCTTTTTGACATTGACCGCGACCAATATTGCAGATGCACAAACTTCTTGAAATTCCGGCCGAACGAAAGAAGATATCTGCTCAAAACTTTCTGTGCAGGTGCAGACAGTGGCACCCGACATGCCTGCGTTGTCGTTTTCCGCCGGGCACTCTTTGGGCCGGCGCAGCACGCAGAAACACCTAGATTGAAGATAAGCGCCTTTTTGTCATTGACCGCGACCTACATTGAAGATGCACAATCTTCTTTCAATTCCGGCCGAACGGAAGGAGATATCTGCTCAAAACATGATGTGCAGGTGCAGTCAGTGGCACCCGACATGCCTGCGTTGTCGTTTTCCGCCGGGCACTCTTTGGGCTGGCGCAGCACGCAGAAACACCTAGATTGAAGATAAGCGCCTTTTTGTCATTGACCGCGACCTACATTGAAGATGCACAATCTTCTTTCAATTCCGGCCGAACGGAAGGAGATATCTGCTCAAAACTTTCTGTGCAGGTGCAGACAGTGGCACCCGACATGCCTGCGTTGTCGTTTTCCGCCGGGCACTCTTTGGGCCGGCGCAGCACGCAGAAACACCTAGATTGAAGATAATCGCCTTTTTGTCATTGACCGCGACCTACATTGAAGATGCACAATCTTCTTTCAATTCCGGCCGAACGGAAGGAGATATCTGCTCAAAACTTTCTGTGCAGGTGCAGACAGTGGCACCCGACATGCCTGCGTTGTCGTTTTCCACCGGGCACTCTTTGGGCCGGCGCAGCACGCAGAAACACCTAGATTGAAGATAAGCGCCTTTTGCCATTGACCGCGACGAACATAGAAGATGCACAAACGTCTTGCAATTCCGGCCGAATGGAAGGAGATATCTGCTCAAAACTTTCTGTGCAGGTGTAGACAGTGGCACCCGACATGCCTGCGTTGTCGTTTTCCGCCGGGCACTCTTTGGGCCGGAGCAGCACGCAGAAACACCTAGATTGCAGATAAGGGCTTTTTGACATTGACCGCGACCAATATTGCAGATGCACAAACGTCTTGCAATTCCGGCCGAACGAAAGAAGATATCTGCTCAAAACTTTCTGTGCAGGTGCAGACAGTGGCACCCGACATGCCTGCGTTGTCGTTTTCCGCCGGGCACTCTTTGGGCCGGCGCAGCACGCAGAAACACCTAGATTGAAGATAAGCGCCTTTCTGTCATTGACCGCGACCTACATTGAAGATGCACAATCTTCTTTCAATTCCGGCCGAACGGAAGGAGATATCTGCTCAAAACTTTCTGTGCAGGTGCAGACAGTGGCACCCGACATGCCTGCGTTGTCGTTTTCCGCCGGGCACTCTTTGGGCCGGCGCAGCACGCAGAAACACCTAGATTGAAGATAAGCGCCTTTTTGTCATTGACCGCGACCTACATTGAAGATGCACAATCTTCTTTCAATTCCGGCCGAACGGAAGGAGATATCTGCTCAAAACTTTCTGTGCAGGTGCAGACAGTGGCACCCGACATGCCTGCGTTGTCGTTTTCCGCCGGACACTCTTTGGGCCGGCGCAGCACGCAGAAACACCTAGATTGAAGATAAGCGCCTTTTGCCATTGACCGCGACGAACATAGAAGATGCACAAACGTCTTGCAATTCCGGCCGAATGGAAGGAGATATCTGCTCAAAACTTTCTGTGCAGGTGTAGACAGTGGCACCCGACATGCCTGCGTTGTCGTTTTCCGCCGGGCACTCTTTGGGCCGGAGCAGCACGCAGAAACACCTAGATTGCAGATAAGGGCTTTTTGACATTGACCGCGACCAATATTGCAGATGCACAAACGTCTTGCAATTCCGGCCGAACGAAAGAAGATATCTGCTCAAAACTTTCTGTGCAGGTGCAGACAGTGGCACCCGACATGCCTGCGTTGTCGTTTTCCGCCGGGCACTCTTTGGGCCGGCGCAGCACGCAGAAACACCTAGATTGAAGATAAGCGCCTTTTTGTCATTGACCGCGACCTACATTGAAGATGCACAATCTTCTTTCAATTCCGGCCGAACGGAAGGAGATATCTGCTCAAAACATTATGTGCAGGTGCAGACAGTGGCACCCGACATGCCTGCGTTGTCGTTTTCCGCCGGGCACTCTTTGGGCCGGCGCAGCACGCAGAAACACCTAGATTGAAGATAAGCGCCTTTTGCCATTGACCGCGACGAACATAGAAGATGCACAAACGTCTTGCAATTCCGGCCGAATGGAAGGAGATATCTGCTCAAAACTTTCTGTGCAGGTGTAGACAGTGGCACCCGACATGCCTGCGTTGTCGTTTTCCGCCGGGCACTCTTTGGGCCGGAGCAGCACGCAGAAACACCTATATTGCAGATAAGGGCTTTTTGACATTGACCGCGACCAATATTGCAGATGCACAAACGTCTTGAAATTCCGGCCGAACGAAAGAAGATATCTGCTCAAAACTTTCTGTGCAGGTGCAGACAGTGGCACCCGACATGCCTGCGTTGTCGTTTTCCGCCGGGCACTCTTTGGGCCGGCGCAGCACGCAGAAACACCTAGATTGAAGATAAGCGCCTTTTTGTCATTGACCGCGACCTACATTGAAGATGCACAATCTTCTTTCAATTCCGGCCGAACGGAAGGAGATATCTGCTCAAAACATGATGTGCAGGTGCAGTCAGTGGCACCCGACATGCCTGCGTTGTCGTTTTCCGCCGGGCACTCTTTGGGCCGGCGCAGCACGCAGAAACACCTAGATTGAAGATAAGCGCCTTTTTGTCATTGACCGCGACCTACATTGAAGATGCACAATCTTCTTTCAATTCCGGCCGAACGGAAGGAGATATCTGCTCAAAACTTTCTGTGCAGGTGCAGACAGTGGCACCCGACATGCCTGCGTTGTCGTTTTCCGCCGGGCACTCTTTGGGCCGGCGCAGCACGCAGAAACACCTAGATTGAAGATAATCGCCTATTTGTCATTGACCGCGACCTACATTGAAGATGCACAATCTTCTTTCAATTCCGGCCGAACGGAAGGAGATATCTGCTCAAAACTTTCTGTGCAGGTGCAGACAGTGGCACCCGACATGCCTGCGTTGTCGTTTTCCACCGGGCACTCTTTGGGCCGGCGCAGCACGCAGAAACACCTAGATTGAAGATAAGCGCCTTTTGCCATTGACCGCGACGAACATAGAAGATGCACAAACGTCTTGCAATTCCGGCCGAATGGAAGGAGATATCTGCTCAAAACTTTCTGTGCAGGTGTAGACAGTGGCACCCGACATGCCTGCGTTGTCGTTTTCCGCCGGGCACTCTTTGGGCCGGAGCAGCACGCAGAAACACCTAGATTGCAGATAAGGGCTTTTTGACATTGACCGCGACCAATATTGCAGATGCACAAACGTCTTGCAATTCCGGCCGAACGAAAGAAGATATCTGCTCAAAACTTTCTGTGCAGGTGCAGACAGTGGCACCCGACATGCCTGCGTTGTCGTTTTCCGCCGGGCACTCTTTGGGCCGGCGCAGCACGCAGAAACACCTAGATTGAAGATAAGCGCCTTTTTGTCATTGACCGCGACCTACATTGAAGATGCACAATCTTCTTTCAATTCCGGCCGAACGGAAGGAGATATCTGCTCAAAACTTTCTGTGCAGGTGCAGACAGTGGCACCCGACATGCCTGCGTTGTCGTTTTCCGCCGGGCACTCTTTGGGCCGGCGCAGCACGCAGAAACACCTAGATTGAAGATAAGCGCCTTTTTGTCATTGACCGCGACCTACATTGAAGATGCACAATCTTCTTTCAATTCCGGCCGAACGGAAGGAGATATCTGCTCAAAACTTTCTGTGCAGGTGCAGACAGTGGCACCCGACATGCCTGCGTTGTCGTTTTCCGCCGGACACTCTTTGGGCCGGAGCAGCACGCAGAAACACCTAGATTGAAGATAAGCGCCTTTTGCCATTGACCGCGACGAACATAGAAGATGCACAAACTTATTGCAATTCCGGCCGAATGGAAGGAGATATCTGCTCAAAACTTTCTGTGCAGGTGTAGACAGTGGCACCCGACATGCCTGCGTTGTCGTTTTCCGCCGGGCACTCTTTGGGCCGGAGCAGCTCGCAGAAACACCTAGATTGAAGATAAGCGCCTTTTGCCATTGACCGCGACGAACATAGAAGATGCACAATCTTCTTTCAATTCCGGCAGAACGGAAGGAGATATCTGCTCAAACCTTTCTGTGCAGGTGCAGACAGTGGCACCCGACATGCCTGCGTTGTCGTTTTCAGCCGGGCACTCTTTGGGCCGGCGCAGCACGCAGAAACACCTAGATTGAAGATAAGCGCCTTTTTGTCATTGACCGCGACCTACATTGAAGATGCACAATCTTCTTTCAATTCCGGCCGAACGGAAGGAGATATCTGCTCAAAACATTCTGTGCAGGTGAAGACAGTGGCACCCGACATGCCTGGGTTGTCGTTTTCCGCCGGGCACTCTTTGGGCCGGCGCAGCACGCAGAAACACCTAGATTGAAGATAAGCGTCTTTTTGTCATTGACCGCGACCTACATTGAAGATGCACAATCTTCTTTCAATTCCGGCCGAACGGAAGGAGATATCTGCTCAAAACTTTCTGTGCAGGTGCAGACAGTGGCACCCGACATGCCTGCGTTGTCGTTTTCCGCCGGGCACTCTTTGGGCCGGAGCAGCACGCAGAAACACCTAGATTGAAGATAAGCGCCTTTTGTCATTGACCGCGACGAACATAGAAGATGCACAAACTTCTTGCAATTCCGGCCGAATGGAAGGAGATATCTGCTCAAAACTTTCTGTGCAGGTGTAGACAGTGGCACCCGACATGCCTGCGCTGTCGTTTTCCGCCGGGCACTCTTTGGGCCGGAGCAGCACGCAGAAACACCTAGATTGCAGATAAGGGCTTTTTGACATTGACCGCGACCAATATTGAAGATGCACAAACGTCTTGCAATTCCGGCCGAACGAAAGAAGATATCTGCTCAACACTTTATGTGCAGGTGCAGACAGTGGCACCCGACATGCCTGCGTTGTCGTTTTCCGCCGGGCACTCTTTGGGCCGGCGCAGCACGCAGAAACACCTAGATTGAAGATAAGCGCCTTTTGCCATTGACCGCGATGAACATAGAAGATGCACAAACGTCTTGCAATTCCGGCCGAATGGAAGGAGATATCTGCTCAAAACTTTCTGTGCAGGTGTAGACAGTGGCACCCGACATGCCTGCGTTGTCGTTTTCCGCCGGGCACTCTTTGGGCCGGCGCAGCACGCAGAAACACCTAGATTGAAGATAAGCGCCTTTTTGTCATTGACCGCGACCTACATTGAAGATGCACAATCTTCTTTCAATTCCGGCCGAACGGAAGGAGATATCTGCTCAAAACTTTCTGTGCAGGTGCAGACAGTGGCACCCGACATGCCTGCGTTGTCGTTTTCCGCCGGGCACTCTTTGGGCCGGCGCAGCACGCAGAAACACCTGGATTGAAGATAAGCGCCTTTTGCCATTCACCGCGACGAACATAGAAGATGCACAAACTTCTTGCAATTCCGGCCGAATGGAAGGAGATATCTGCTCAAAACTTACTGTGCAGGTGTAGACAATGGCACCCGACATGCCTGCGTTGTCGTTATCCGCCGAGCACTCTTTGGGCCGGAGCAGCACGCAGAAACACCTAGATTGCAGATAAGGGCTTTTTGACATTGACCGCGACCAATATTGAAGATGCACAATCTTCTTGCAATTCCGGCCGAACGAAAGAAGATATCTGCTCAAAACTTTCTGTGCAGGTGCAGACAGTGGCACCCGACATGCCTGCCTTGTCGTTTTCCGCCGGGCACTCTTTGGGCCGGCGCAGCACGCAGAAACACCTAGATTGAAGATAAGCGCCTTTTTGTCATTGACCGAGACCTACATTGAAGATGCACAATCTTCTTTCAATTCCGGCCGAACGGAAGGAGATATCTGCTCAAAACTTTCTGTGCAGGTGCAGACAGTGGCACCCGACATGCCTGCGTTGTCGTTTTCCACCGGGCACTCTTTGGGCCGGCGCAGCACGCAGAAACACCTAGATTGAAGATAAGCGCCTTTTGCCATTGACCGCGACGAACATAGAAGATGCACAAACGTCTTGCAATTCCGGCCGAATGGAAGGAGATATCTGCTCAAAACTTTCTGTGCAGGTGCAGACAGTGGCACCCGACATGCCTGCGTTGTCGTTTTCCGCCGGGCACTCTTTGGGCCGGAGCAGCACGCAGAAACACCTAGATTGAAGATAAGCGCCTTTTGTCATTGACCGCGACGAACATAGAAGATGCACAAACTTCTTGCAATTCCGGCCGAATGGAAGGAGATATCTGCTCAAAACTTTCTGTGCAGGTGCAGACAGTGGCACCCGACATGCCTGCGTTGTCGTTTTCCGCCGGGCACTCTTTGGGCCGGAGCAGCACGCAGAAACACCTAGATTGAAGATAAGCGCCTTTTGTCATTGACCGCGACGAACATAGAAGATGCACAAACTTCTTGCAATTCCGGCCGAATGGAAGGAGATATCTGCTCAAAACTTTCTGTGCAGGTGTAGACAGTGGCACCCGACATGCCTGCGTTGTCGTTTTCCGCCGGGCACTCTTTGGGCCGGAGCAGCACGCAGAAACACCTAGATTGAAGATAAGCGCCTTTTGCCATTGACCGCGACGAACATAGAAGATGCACAATCTTCTTTCAATTCCGGCAGAACGGAAGGAGATATCTGCTCAAACCTTTCTGTGCAGGTGCAGACAGTGGCACCCGACATGCCTGGGTTGTCGTTTTCCGCCGGGCACTCTTTGGGCCGGCGCAGCACACAGAAACACCTAGATTGAAGATAAGCGCCTTTTTGTCATTGACCGCGACCTACATTGAAGATGCACAATCTTCTTGCAATTCCGGCCGAACGAAAGAAGATATCTGCTCAAACTTTCTGTGCAGGTGCAGACAGTGGCACCCGACATGCCTGCCTTGTCGTTTTCCGCCGGGCACTCTTTGGGCCGGCGCAGCACGCAGAAACACCTAGATTGAAGATAAGCGCCTTTTGCCATTGACCGCGACGAACATAGAAGATGCACAAACGTCTTGCAATTCCGGCCGAATGGAAGGAGATATCTGCTCAAAACTTTCTGTGCAGGTGTAGACAGTGGCACCCGACATGCCTGCGTTGTCGTTTTCCGCCGGGCACTCTTTGGGCCGGAGCAGCACGCAGAAACACCTAGATTGCAGATAAGGGCTTTTTGACATTGACCGCGACCAATATTGCAGATGCACAAACGTCTTGCAATTCCGGCCGAACGAAAGAAGATATCTGCTCAAATCTTTCTGTGCAGGTGCAGACAGTGGCACCCGACATGCCTGCGTTGTCGTTTTCCACCGGGCACTCTTTGGGCCGGCGCAGCACGCAGAAACACCTAGATTGAAGATAAGCGCCTTTTGCCATTGACCGCGACGAACATAGAAGATGCACAATCTTCTTTCAATTCCGGCAGAACGGAAGGAGATATCTGCTCAAAACTTTCTGTGCAGGTGCAGACAGTGGCACCCGACATGCCTGGGTTGTCGTTTTCCGCCGGGCACTCTTTGGGTCGGCGCAGCACGCAGAAACACCTAGATTGAAGATAAGCGCCTTTTTGTCATTGACCGCGACCTACATTGAAGATGCACAATCTTCTTTCAATTCCGGCCGAACGGAAGGAGATATCTGCTCAAAACTTTCTGTGCAGGTGCAGACAGTGGCACCCGACATGCCTGCGTTGTCATTTTCCGCCGGACACTCTTTGGGCCGGCGCAGCACGCAGAAACACCTAGATTGAAGATAAGCGCCTTTTGCCATTGACCGCGACGAACATAGAAGATGCACAAATGTCTTGCAATTCTGGCCGAATGGAAGGAGATATCTGCTCAAAACTTTCTGTGCAGGTGCAGACAGTGGCACCCGACATGCCTGCGTTGTCGTTTTCCGCCGGGCACTCTTTGGGCTGGAGCAGCACGCAGAAACACCTAGATTGCAGATAAGGGCTTTTTGACATTGACCGCGACCAATATTGCAGATGCACAAACGTCTTGCAATTCCGGCCGAACGAAAGAAGATATCTGCTCAAAACTTTCTGTGCAGGTGCAGACAGTGGCACCCGACATGCATGCGTTGTCGTTTTCCGCCGGGCACTCTTTGGGCCGGCGCAGCACGCAGAAACACCTAGATTGAAGATAAGCGCCTTTTTGTCATTGACCGCGACCTACATTGAAGATGCACAATCTTCTTTCAATTCCGGCCGAACGGAAGGAGATATCTGCTCAAAACTTTCTGTGCAGGTGCAGACAGTGGCACCCGACATGCCTGCGTTGTCGTTTTCCACCAGGCACTCTTTGGGCCGGCGCAGCACGCAGAAACACCTAGATTGAAGATAAGCGCCTTTTGCCATTGACCGCGACGAACATAGAAGATGCACAAACGTCTTGCAATTCCGGCCGAATGGAAGGAGATATCTGCTCAAAACTTTCTGTGCAGGTGCAGACAGTGGCACCCGACATGCCTGCGTTGTCGTTTTCCGCCGGGCACTCTTTGGGCCGGCGCAGCACGCAGAAACACCTAGATTGAAGATAAGCGCTTTTTGCCATTCACCGCGACGAACATAGAAGATGCACAAACTTCTTGCAATTCCGGCCGAATGGAAGGAGATATCTGCTCAAAACTTTCTGTGCAGGTGTAGACAATGGCACCCGAAATGCCTGCGTTGTCGTTATCCGCCGGGCACTCTTTGGGCCGGAGCAGCACGCAGAAACACCTAGATTGCAGATAAGGGCTTTTTGACATTGACCGCGACCAATATTGAAGATGCACAATCTTCTTGCAATTCCGGCCGAACGAAAGAAGATATCTGCTCAAACTTTCTGTGCAGGTGCAGACAGTGGCACCCGACATGCCTGCCTTGTCGTTTTCCGCCGGGCACTCTTTGGGCCGGCGCAGCACGCAGAAACACCTAGATTGAAGATAAGCGCCTTTTGCCATTGACCGCGACGAACATAGAAGATGCACAAACGTCTTGCAATTCCGGCCGAATGGAAGGAGATATCTGCTCAAAACTTTCTGTGCAGGTGTAGACAGTGGCACCCGACATGCCTGCGTTGTCGTTTTCCGCCGGGCACTCTTTGGGCCGGAGCAGCACGCAGAAACACCTAGATTGCAGATAAGGGCTTTTTGACATTGACCGCGACCAATATTGCAGATGCACAAACGTCTTGCAATTCCGGCCGAACGAAAGAAGATATCTGCTCAAAACTTTCTGTGCAGGTGCAGACAGTGGCACCCGACATGCCTGCGTTGTCGTTTTCCACCGGGCACTCTTTGGGCCGGCGCAGCACGCAGAAACACCTAGATTGAAGATAAGCGCCTTTTGCCATTGACCGCGACGAACATAGAAGATGCACAATCTTCTTTCAATTCCGGCAGAACGGAAGGAGATATCTGCTCAAACCTTTCTGTGCAGGTGCAGACAGTGGCACCCGACATGCCTGGGTTGTCGTTTTCCGCCGGGCACTCTTTGGGCCGGCGCAGCACGCAGAAACACCTAGATTGAAGATAAGCGCCTTTTTGTCATTGACCGCGACCTACATTGAAGATGCACAATCTTCTTTCAATTCCGGCCGAACGGAAGGAGATATCTGCTCAAAACTTTCTGTGCAGGTGCAGACAGTGGCACCCGACATGCCTGCGTTGTCATTTTCCGCCGGACACTCTTTGGGCCGGCGCAGCACGCAGAAACACCTAGATTGAAGATAAGCGCCTTTTGCCATTGACCGCGACGAACATAGAAGATGCACAAATGTCTTGCAATTCTGGCCGAATGGAAGGAGATATCTGCTCAAAACTTTCTGTGCAGGTGCAGACAGTGGCACCCGACATGCCTGCGTTGTCGTTTTCCGCCGGGCACTCTTTGGGCTGGAGCAGCACGCAGAAACACCTAGATTGCAGATAAGGGCTTTTTGACATTGACCGCGACCAATATTGCAGATGCACAAACGTCTTGCAATTCTGGCCGAACGAAAGAAGATATCTGCTCAAAACTTTCTGTGCAGGTGCAGACAGTGGCACCCGACATGCCTGCGTTGTCGTTTTCCGCCGGGCACTCTTTGGGCCGGCGCAGCACGCAGAAACACCTAGATTGAAGATAAGCGCCTTTTTGTCATTGACCGCGACCTACATTGAAGATGCACAATCTTCTTTCAATTAGGGCCGAACGGAAGGAGATATCTGCTCAAAACTTTCTGTGCAGGTGCAGACAGTGGCACCCGACATGCCTGCGTTGTCGTTTTCCACCGGGCACTCTTTGGGCCGGCGCAGCACGCAGAAACACCTAGATTGAAGATAAGCGCCTTTTGCCATTGACCGCGACGAACATAGAAGATGCACAAACGTCTTGCAATTCCGGCTGAATGGAAGGAGATATCTGCTCAAAACTTTCTGTGCAGGTGTAGACAGTGGCACCCGACATGCCTGCGTTGTCGTTTTCCGCCGGGCACTCTTTGGGCCGGAGCAGCACGCAGAAACACCTAGATTGCAGATAAGGGCTTTTTGACATTGACCGCGACCAATATTGCAGATGCACAAACGTCTTGCAATTCCGGCCGAACGAAAGAAGATATCTGCTCAAAACTTTCTGTGCAGGTGCAGACAGTGGCACCCGACATGCCTGCGTTGTCGTTTTCCGCCGGGCACTCTTTGGGCCGGCGCAGCACGCAGAAACACCTAGATTGAAGATAAGCGCCTTTTTGTCATTGACCGCGACCTACATTGAAGATGCACAATCTTCTTTCAATTCCGGCCGAACGGAAGGAGATATCTGCTCAAAACATTATGTGCAGGTGCAGACAGTGGCAACCGACATGCCTGCGTTGTCGTTTTCCGCCGGGCACTCTTTGGGCCGGCGCAGCACGCAGAAACACCTAGATTGAAGATAAGCGCCTTTTTGTCATTGACCGCGACCTACATTGAAGATGCACAATCTTCTTTCAATTCCGGCCGAACGGAAGGAGATATCTGCTCAAAACTTTCTGTGCAGGTGCAGACAGTGGCACCCGACATTCCTGCGTTGTCGTTTTCCGCCGGGCACTCTTTGGGCCGGCGCAGCACGCAGAAACACCTAGATTGAAGATAAGCGCCTTTTGCCATTCACCGCGACGAACATAGAAGATGCACAAACTTCTTGCAATTCCGGCCGAATGGAAGGAGATATCTGCTCAAAACTTTCTGTGCAGGTGTAGACAATGGCACCCGACATGCCTGCGTTGTCGTTATCCGCCGGGCACTCTTTGGGCTGGAGCAGCAACAGAAACACCTAGATTGCAGATAAGGGCTTTTTGACATTGACCGCGACCAATATTGAAGATGCACAATCTTCTTGCAATTCCGGCCGAACGAAAGAAGATATCTGCTCAAAACTTTCTGTGCAGGTGCAGACAGTGGCACCCGACATGCCTGCCTTGTCGTTTTCCGCCGGGCACTCTTTGGGCCGGCGCAGCACGCAGAAACACCTAGATTGAAGATAAGCGCCTTTTTGTCATTGACCGAGACCTACATTGAAGATGCACAATCTTCTTTCAATTCCGGCCGAACGGAAGGAGATATCTGCTCCAAACTTTCTGTGCAAGTGCAGACAGTGGCACCCGACATGCCTGCGTTGTCGTTTTCCACCGGGCACTCTTTGGGCCGGCGCAGCACGCAGAAACACCTAGATTGAAGATAAGCGCCTTTTGCCATTGACCGCGACGAACATAGAAGATGCACAAACTTCTTGCAATTCCAGCCGAATGGAAGGAGATATCTGCTCAAAACTTTCTGTGCAGGTGCAGACAGTGGCACCCGACATGCCTGCGTTGTCGTTTTCCGCCGGGCACTCTTTGGGCCGGAGCAGCACGCAGAAACACCTAGATTGAAGATAAGCGCCTTTTGTCATTGACCGCGACGAACATAGAAGATGCACAAACTTCTTGCAATTCCGGCCGAATGGAAGGAGATATCTGCTCAAAACTTTCTGTGCAGGTGTAGACAGTGGCACCCGACATGCCTGCGTTGTCGTTTTCCGCCGGGCACTCTTTGGGCCGGAGCAGCACGCAGAAACACCTAGATTGAAGATAAGCGCCTTTTGCCATTGACCGCGACGAACATAGAAGATGCACAATCTTCTTTCAATTCCGGCAGAACGGAAGGAGATATCTGCTCAAACCTTTCTGTGCAGGTGCAGACAGTGGCACCCGACATGCCTGGGTTGTCGTTTTCCGCCGGGCACTCTTTGGGCCGGCGCAGCACGCAGAAACACCTAGATTGAAGATAAGCGCCTTTTTGTCATTGACCGCGACCTACATTGAAGATGCACAATCTTCTTTCAATTCCGGCCGAACGGAAGGAGATATCTGCTCAAAACTTTCTGTGCAGGTGCAGACAGTGGCACCCGACATGCCTGCGTTGTCGTTTTCCGCCGGACACTCTTTGGGCCGGCGCAGCACGCAGAAACACCTAGATTGAAGATAAGCGCCTTTTGCCATTGACCGCGACGAACATAGAAGATGCACAAACGTCTTGCAATTCCGGCCGAATGGAAGGAGATATCTGCTCAAAACTTTCTGTGCAGGTGTAGACAGTGGCACCCGACATGCCTGCGTTGTCGTTTTCCGCCGGGCACTCTTTGGGCCGGAGCAGCACGCAGAAACACCTAGATTGCAGATAAGGGCTTTTTGACATTGACCGCGACCAATATTGCAGATGCACAAACGTCTTGCAATTCCGGCCGAACGAAAGAAGATATCTGCTCAAAACTTTCTGTGCAGGTGCAGACAGTGGCACCCGACATGCCTGCGTTGTCGTTTTCCGCCGGGCACTCTTTGGGCCGGCGCAGCACGCAGAAACACCTAGATTGAAGATAAGCGCCTTTTGCCATTGACCGCGACGAACATAGAAGATGCACAATCTTCTTTCAATTCCGGCAGAACGGAAGGAGATATCTGCTCAAACCTTTCTGTGCAGGTGCAGACAGTGGCACCCGACATGCCTGGGTTGTCGTTTTCCGCCGGGCACTCTTTGGGCCGGCGCAGCACCCAGAAACACCTAGATTGAAGATAAGCGCCTTTTTGTCATTGACCGCGACCTACATTGAAGATGCACAATCTTCTTTCAATTCCGGCCGAACGGAAGGAGATATCTGCTCCAAACTTTCTGTGCAAGTGCAGACAGTGGCACCCGACATGCCTGCGTTGTCGTTTTCCACCGGGCACTCTTTGGGCCGGCGCAGCACGCAGAAACACCTAGATTGAAGATAAGCGCCTTTTGCCATTGACCGCGACGAACATAGAAGATGCACAAACGTCTTGCAATTCCGGCCGAATGGAAGGAGATATCTGCTCAAAACTTTCTGTGCAGGTGCAGACAGTGGCACCCGACATGCCTGCGTTGTCGTTTTCCGCCGGGCACTCTTTGGGCCGGAGCAGCACGCAGAAACACCTAGATTGAAGATAAGCGCCTTTTGCCATTGACCGCGACGAACATAGAAGATGCACAATCTTCTTTCAATTCCGGCAGAACGGAAGGAGATATCTGCTCAAACCTTTCTGTGCAGGTGCAGACAGTGGCACCCGACATGCCTGGGTTGTCGTTTTCCGCCGGGCACTCTTTGGGCCGGCGCAGCACGCAGAAACACCTAGATTGAAGATAAGCGCCTTTTTGTCATTGACCGCGACCTACATTGAAGATGCACAATCTTCTTTCAATTCCGGCCGAACGGAAGGAGATATCTGCTCAAAACTTTCTGTGCAGGTGCAGACAGTGGCACCCGACATGCCTGCGTTGTCGTTTTCCGCCGGACACTCTTTGGGCCGGCGCAGCACGCAGAAACACCTAGATTGAAGATAAGCGCCTTTTGCCATTGACCGCGACGAACATAGAAGATGCACAAACGTCTTGCAATTCCGGCCGAATGGAAGGAGATATCTGCTCAAAACTTTCTGTGCAGGTGTAGACAGTGGCACCCGACATGCCTGCGTTGTCGTTTTCCGCCGGGCACTCTTTGGGCCGGAGCAGCACGCAGAAACACCTAGATTGCAGATAAGGGCTTTTTGACATTGACCGCGACCAATATTGCAGATGCACAAACGTCTTGCAATTCCGGCCGAACGAAAGAAGATATCTGCTCAAAACTTTCTGTGCAGGTGCAGACAGTGGCACCCGACATGCCTGCGTTGTCGTTTTCCGCCGGGCACTCTTTGGGCCGGCGCAGCACGCAGAAACACCTAGATTGAAGATAAGCGCCTTTTGCCATTGACCGCGACGAACATAGAAGATGCACAATCTTCTTTCAATTCCGGCAGAACGGAAGGAGATATCTGCTCAAACCTTTCTGTGCAGGTGCAGACAGTGGCACCCGACATGCCTGGGTTGTCGTTTTCCGCCGGGCACTCTTTGGGCCGGCGCAGCACGCAGAAACACCTAGATTGAAGATAAGCGCCTTTTTGTCATTGACCGCGACCTACATTGAAGATGGACAATCTTCTTTCAATTCCGGCCGAACGGAAGGAGATATCTGCTCAAAACTTTCTGTGCAGGTGCAGACAGTGGCACCCGACATGCCTGCGTTGTCGTTTTCCGCCGGACACTCTTTGGGCCGGCGCAGCACGCAGAAACACCTAGATTGAAGATAAGCGCCTTTTGCCATTGACCGCGACGAACATAGAAGATGCACAAACGTCTTGCAATTCCGGCCGAATGGAAGGAGATATCTGCTCAAAACTTTCTGTGCAGGTGTAGACAGTGGCACCCGACATGCCTGCGTTGTCGTTTTCCGCCGGGCACTCTTTGGGCCGGAGCAGCACGCAGAAACACCTAGATTGCAGATAAGGGCTTTTTGACATTGACCGCGACCAATATTGCAGATGCACAAACGTCTTGCAATTCCGGCCGAACGAAAGAAGATATCTGCTCAAAACTTTCTGTGCAGGTGCAGACAGTGGCACCCGACATGCCTGCGTTGTCGTTTTCCGCCGGGCACTCTTTGGGCCGGCGCAGCACGCAGAAACACCTAGATTGAAGATAAGCGCCTTTTTGTCATTGACCGCGACCTACATTGAAGATGCACAATCTTCTTTCAATTCCGGCCGAACGGAAGGAGATATCTGCTCAAAACATTATGTGCAGGTGCAGACAGTGGCACCCGACATGCCTGCGTTGTCGTTTTCCGCCGGGCACTCTTTGGGCCGGCGCAGCACGCAGAAACACCTAGATTGAAGATAAGCGCCTTTTTATCATTGACCGCGACCTACATTGAAGATGCACAATCTTCTTTCAATTCCGGCCGAACGGAAGGAGATATCTGCTCAAAACTTTCTGTGCAGGTGCAGACAGTGGCACCCGACATGCCTGCGTTGTCGTTTTCCGCCGGGCACTCTTTGGGCCGGCGCAGCACGCAGAAACACCTAGATTGAAGATAAGCGCCTTTTGCCATTGACCGCGACGAACATAGAAGATGCACAAACGTCTTGCAATTCCGGCCGAATGGAAGGAGATATCTGCTCAAAACTTTCTGTGCAGGTGCAGACAGTGGCACCCGACATGCCTGCGTTGTCGTTTTCCGCCGTGCACTCTTTGGGCCGGCGCAGCACGCAGAAACACCTAGATTAAAGATAAGCGCTTTTTGCCATTCACCGCGACGAACATAGAAGATGCACAAACTTCTTGCAATTCCGGCCGAATGGTAGGAGATATCTGCTCAAAACTTTCTGTGCAGGTGTAGACAATGGCACCCGAAATGCCTGCGTTGTCGTTATCCGCCGGGCACTCTTTGGGCCGGAGCAGCACGCAGAAACACCTAGATTGCAGATAAGGGCTTTTTGACATTGACCGCGACCAATATTGAAGATGCACAATCTTCTTGCAATTCCGGCCGAACGAAAGAAGATATCTGCTCAAACTTTCTGTGCAGGTGCAGACAGTGGCACCCGACATGCCTGCCTTGTCGTTTTCCGCCGGGCACTCTTTGGGCCGGCGCAGCACGCAGAAACACCTAGATTGAAGATAAGCGCCTTTTGCCATTGACCGCGACGAACATAGAAGATGCACAAACGTCTTGCAATTCCGGCCGAATGGAAGGAGATATCTGCTCAAAACTTTCTGTGCAGGTGTAGACAGTGGCACCCGACATGCCTGCGTTGTCGTTTTCCGCCGGGCACTCTTTGGGCCGGAGCAGCACGCAGAAACACCTAGATTGCAGATAAGGGCTTTTTGACATTGACCGCGACCAATATTGCAGATGCACAAACGTCTTGCAATTCCGGCCGAACGAAAGAAGATATCTGCTCAAAACTTTCTGTGCAGGTGCAGACAGTGGCACCCGACATGCCTGCGTTGTCGTTTTCCACCGGGCACTCTTTGGGCCGGCGCAGCACGCAGAAACACCTAGATTGAAGATAAGCGCCTTTTGCCATTGACCGCGACGAACATAGAAGATGCACAATCTTCTTTCAATTCCGGCAGAACGGAAGGAGATATCTGCTCAAACCTTTTTGTGCAGGTGCAGACAGTGGCACCCGACATGCCTGGGTTGTCGTTTTCCGCCGGGCACTCTTTGGGCCGGCGCAGCACGCAGAAACACCTAGATTGAAGATAAGCGCCTTTTTGTCATTGACCGCGACCTACATTGAAGATGCACAATCTTCTTTCAATTCCGGCCGAACGGAAGGAGATATCTGCTCAAAACTTTCTGTGCAGGTGCAGACAGTGGCACCCGACATGCCTGCGTTGTCATTTTCCGCCGAACACTCTTTGGGCCGGCGCAGCACGCAGAAACACCTAGATTGAAGATAAGCGCCTTTTGTCATTGACCGCGACGAACATAGAAGATGCACAAACTTCTTGCAATTCCAGCCGAATGGAAGGAGATATCTGCTCAAAACTTTCTGTGCAGGTGCAGACAGTGGCACCCGACATGCCTGCGTTGTCGTTTTCCGCCGGGCACTCTTTGGGCCGGAGCAGCACGCAGAAACACCTAGATTGAAGATAAGCGCCTTTTGTCATTGACCGCGACGAACATAGAAGATGCACAAACTTCTTGCAATTCCGGCCGAACGAAAGAAGATATCTGCTCAAAACTTTCTGTGCAGGTGTAGACAGTGGCACCCGACATGCCTGCGTTGTCGTTTTCCGCCGGGCACTCTTTGGGCCGGAGCAGCACGCAGAAACACCTAGATTGAAGATAAGCGCCTTTTGCCATTGACCGCGACGAACATAGAAGATGCACAATCTTCTTTCAATTCCGGCAGAACGGAAGGAGATATCTGCTCAAACCTTTCTGTGCAGGTGCAGACAGTGGCACCCGACATGCCTGGGTTGTCGTTTTCCGCCGGGCACTCTTTGGGCCGGCGCAGCACGCAGAAACACCTAGATTGAAGATAAGCGCCTTTTTGTCATTGACCGCGACCTACATTGAAGATGCACAATCTTCTTTCAATTCCGGCCGAACGGAAGGAGATATCTGCTCAAAACTTTCTGTGCAGGTGCAGACAGTGGCACCCGACATGCCTGCGTTGTCGTTTTCCGCCGGACACTCTTTGGGCCGGCGCAGCACGCAGAAACACCTAGATTGAAGATAAGCGCCTTTTGCCATTGACCGCGACGAACATAGAAGATGCACAAACGTCTTGCAATTCCGGCCGAATGGAAGGAGATATCTGCTCAAAACTTTCTGTGCAGGTGTAGACAGTGGCACCCGACATGCCTGCGTTGTCGTTTTCCGCCGGGCACTCTTTGGGCCGGAGCAGCACGCAGAAACACCTAGATTGCAGATAAGGGCTTTTTGACATTGACCGCGACCAATATTGCAGATGCACAAACGTCTTGCAATTCCGGCCGAACGAAAGAAGATATCTGCTCAAAACTTTCTGTGCAGGTGCAGACAGTGGCACCCGACATGCCTGCGTTGTCGTTTTCCGCCGGGCACTCTTTGGGCCGGCGCAGCACGCAGAAACACCTAGATTGAAGATAAGCGCCTTTTGCCATTGACCGCGACGAACATAGAAGATGCACAATCTTCTTTCAATTCCGGCAGAACGGAAGGAGATATCTGCTCAAACCTTTCTGTGCAGGTGCAGACAGTGGCACCCGACATGCCTGGGTTGTCGTTTTCCGCCGGGCACTCTTTGGGCCGGCGCAGCACCCAGAAACACCTAGATTGAAGATAAGCGCCTTTTTGTCATTGACCGCGACCTACATTGAAGATGCACAATCTTCTTTCAATTCCGGCCGAACGGAAGGAGATATCTGCTCCAAACTTTCTGTGCAAGTGCAGACAGTGGCACCCGACATGCCTGCGTTGTCGTTTTCCACCGGGCACTCTTTGGGCCGGCGCAGCACGCAGAAACACCTAGATTGAAGATAAGCGCCTTTTGCCATTGACCGCGACGAACATAGAAGATGCACAAACGTCTTGCAATTCCGGCCGAATGGAAGGAGATATCTGCTCAAAACTTTCTGTGCAGGTGCAGACAGTGGCACCCGACATGCCTGCGTTGTCGTTTTCCGCCGGGCACTCTTTGGGCCGGAGCAGCACGCAGAAACACCTAGATTGAAGATAAGCGCCTTTTGTCATTGACCGCGACGAACATAGAAGATGCACAAACTTCTTGCAATTCCAGCCGAATGGAAGGAGATATCTGCTCAAAACTTTCTGTGCAGGTGCAGACAGTGGCACCCGACATGCCTGCGTTGTCGTTTTCCGCCGGGCACTCTTTGGGCCGGAGCAGCACGCAGAAACACCTAGATTGAAGATAAGCGCCTTTTGTCATTGACCGCGACGAACATAGAAGATGCACAAACTTCTTGCAATTCCGGCCGAATGGAAGGAGATATCTGCTCAAAACTTTCTGTGCAGGTGTAGACAGTGGCACCCGACATGCCTGCGTTGTCGTTTTCCGCCGGGCACTCTTTGGGCCGGAGCAGCACGCAGAAACACCTAGATTGAAGATAAGCGCCTTTTGCCATTGACCGCGACGAACATAGAAGATGCACAATCTTCTTTCAATTCCGGCAGAACGGAAGGAGATATCTGCTCAAACCTTTCTGTGCAGGTGCAGACAGTGGCACCCGACATGCCTGGGTTGTCGTTTTCCGCCGGGCACTCTTTGGGCCGGCGCAGCACGCAGAAACACCTAGATTGAAGATAAGCGCCTTTTTGTCATTGACCGCGACCTACATTGAAGATGCACAATCTTCTTTCAATTCCGGCCGAACGGAAGGAGATATCTGCTCAAAACTTTCTGTGCAGGTGCAGACAGTGGCACCCGACATGCCTGCGTTGTCGTTTTCCGCCGGACACTCTTTGGGCCGGCGCAGCACGCAGAAACACCTAGATTGAAGATAAGCGCCTTTTGCCATTGACCGCGACGAACATAGAAGATGCACAAACGTCTTGCAATTCCGGCCGAATGGAAGGAGATATCTGCTCAAAACTTTCTGTGCAGGTGTAGACAGTGGCACCCGACATGCCTGCGTTGTCGTTTTCCGCCGGGCACTCTTTGGGCCGGAGCAGCACGCAGAAACACCTAGATTGCAGATAAGGGCTTTTTGACATTGACCGCGACCAATATTGCAGATGCACAAACGTCTTGCAATTCCGGCCGAACGAAAGAAGATATCTGCTCAAAACTTTCTGTGCAGGTGCAGACAGTGGCACCCGACATGCCTGCGTTGTCGTTTTCCGCCGGGCACTCTTTGGGCCGGCGCAGCACGCAGAAACACCTAGATTGAAGATAAGCGCCTTTTGCCATTGACCGCGACGAACATAGAAGATGCACAATCTTCTTTCAATTCCGGCAGAACGGAAGGAGATATCTGCTCAAACCTTTCTGTGCAGGTGCAGACAGTGGCACCCGACATGCCTGGGTTGTCGTTTTCCGCCGGGCACTCTTTGGGCCGGCGCAGCACGCAGAAACACCTAGATTGAAGATAAGCGCCTTTTTGTCATTGACCGCGACCTACATTGAAGATGCACAATCTTCTTTCAATTCCGGCCGAACGGAAGGAGATATCTGCTCAAAACTTTCTGTGCAGGTGCAGACAGTGGCACCCGACATGCCTGCGTTGTCGTTTTCCGCCGGACACTCTTTGGGCCGGCGCAGCACGCAGAAACACCTAGATTGAAGATAAGCGCCTTTTGCCATTGACCGCGACGAACATAGAAGATGCACAAACGTCTTGCAATTCCGGCCGAATGGAAGGAGATATCTGCTCAAAACTTTCTGTGCAGGTGTAGACAGTGGCACCCGACATGCCTGCGTTGTCGTTTTCCGCCGGGCACTCTTTGGGCCGGAGCAGCACGCAGAAACACCTAGATTGCAGATAAGGGCTTTTTGACATTGACCGCGACCAATATTGCAGATGCACAAACGTCTTGCAATTCCGGCCGAACGAAAGAAGATATCTGCTCAAAACTTTCTGTGCAGGTGCAGACAGTGGCACCCGACATGCCTGCGTTGTCGTTTTCCGCCGGGCACTCTTTGGGCCGGCGCAGCACGCAGAAACACCTAGATTGAAGATAAGCGCCTTTTTGTCATTGACCGCGACCTACATTGAAGATGCACAATCTTCTTTCAATTCCGGCCGAACGGAAGGAGATATCTGCTCAAAACATTATGTGCAGGTGCAGACAGTGGCACCCGACATGCCTGCGTTGTCGTTTTCCGCCGGGCACTCTTTGGGCCGGCGCAGCACGCAGAAACACCTAGATTGAAGATAAGCGCCTTTTTATCATTGACCGCGACCTACATTGAAGATGCACAATCTTCTTTCAATTCCGGCCGAACGGAAGGAGATATCTGCTCAAAACTTTCTGTGCAGGTGCAGACAGTGGCACCCGACATGCCTGCGTTGTCGTTTTCCGCCGGGCACTCTTTGGGCCGGCGCAGCACGCAGAAACACCTAGATTGAAGATAAGCGCCTTTTGCCATTGACCGCGACGAACATAGAAGATGCACAAACGTCTTGCAATTCCGGCCGAATGGAAGGAGATATCTGCTCAAAACTTTCTGTGCAGGTGCAGACAGTGGCACCCGACATGCCTGCGTTGTCGTTTTCCGCCGTGCACTCTTTGGGCCGGCGCAGCACGCAGAAACACCTAGATTAAAGATAAGCGCTTTTTGCCATTCACCGCGACGAACATAGAAGATGCACAAACTTCTTGCAATTCCGGCCGAATGGTAGGAGATATCTGCTCAAAACTTTCTGTGCAGGTGTAGACAATGGCACCCGAAATGCCTGCGTTGTCGTTATCCGCCGGGCACTCTTTGGGCCGGAGCAGCACGCAGAAACACCTAGATTGCAGATAAGGGCTTTTTGACATTGACCGCGACCAATATTGCAGATGCACAAACGTCTTGCAATTCCGGCCGAACGAAAGAAGATATCTGCTCAAAACTTTCTGTGCAGGTGCAGACAGTGGCACCCGACATGCCTGCGTTGTCGTTTTCCACCGGGCACTCTTTGGGCCGGCGCAGCACGCAGAAACACCTAGATTGAAGATAAGCGCCTTTTGCCATTGACCGCGACGAACATAGAAGATGCACAATCTTCTTTCAATTCCGGCAGAACGGAAGGAGATATCTGCTCAAACCTTTTTGTGCAGGTGCAGACAGTGGCACCCGACATGCCTGGGTTGTCGTTTTCCGCCGGGCACTCTTTGGGCCGGCGCAGCACGCAGAAACACCTAGATTGAAGATAAGCGCCTTTTTGTCATTGACCGCGACCTACATTGAAGATGCACAATCTTCTTTCAATTCCGGCCGAACGGAAGGAGATATCTGCTCAAAACTTTCTGTGCAGGTGCAGACAGTGGCACCCGACATGCCTGCGTTGTCATTTTCCGCCGGACACTCTTTGGGCCGGCGCAGCACGCAGAAACACCTAGATTGAAGATAAGCGCCTTTTGCCATTGACCGCGACGAACATAGAAGATGCACAAATGTCTTGCAATTCTGGCCGAATGGAAGGAGATATCTGCTCAAAACTTTCTGTGCAGGTGCAGACAGTGGCACCCGACATGCCTGCGTTGTCGTTTTCCGCCGGGCACTCTTTGGGCTGGAGCAGCACGCAGAAACACCTAGATTGCAGATAAGGGCTTTTTGACATTGACCGCGACCAATATTGCAGATGCACAAACGTCTTGCAATTCCGGCCGAACGAAAGAAGATATCTGCTCAAAACTTTCTGTGCAGGTGCAGACAGTGGCACCCGACATGCCTGCGTTGTCGTTTTCCGCCGGGCACTCTTTGGGCCGGCGCAGCACGCAGAAACACCTAGATTGAAGATAAGCGCCTTTTTGTCATTGACCGCGACCTACATTGAAGATGCACAATCTTCTTTCAATTCCGGCCGAACGGAAGGAGATATCTGCTCAAAACTTTCTGTGCAGGTGCAAACAGTGGCACCCGACATGCCTGCGTTGTCGTTTTCCACCGGGCACTCTTTGGACCGGCGCAGCACGCAGAAACACCTAGATTGAAGATAAGCGCCTTTTGCCATTGACCGCGACGAACATAGAAGATGCACAAACGTCTTGCAATTCCGGCTGAATGGAAGGAGATATCTGCTCAAAACTTTCTGTGCAGGTGTAGACAGTGGCACCCGACATGCCTGCGTTGTCGTTTTCCGCCGGGCACTCTTTGGGCCGGAGCAGCACGCAGAAACACCTAGATTGCAGATAAGGGCTTTTTGACATTGACCGCGACCAATATTGCAGATGCACAAACGTCTTGCAATTCCGGCCGAACGAAAGAAGATATCTGCTCAAAACTTTCTGTGCAGGTGCAGACAGTGGCACCCGACATGCCTGCGTTGTCGTTTTCCGCCGGGCACTCTTTGGGCCGGCGCAGCACGCAGAAACACCTAGATTGAAGATAAGCGCCTTTTTGTCATTGACCGCGACCTACATTGAAGATGCACAATCTTCTTTCAATTCCGGCCGAACGGAAGGAGATATCTGCTCAAAACATTATGTGCAGGTGCAGACAGTGGCACCCGACATGCCTGCGTTGTCGTTTTCCGCCGGGCACTCTTTGGGCCGGCGCAGCACGCAGAAACACCTAGATTGAAGATAAGCGCCTTTTTGTCATTGACCGCGACCTACATTGAAGATGCACAATCTTCTTTCAATTCCGGCCGAACGGAAGGAGATATCTGCTCAAAACTTTCTGTGCAGGTGCAGACAGTGGCACCCGACATTCCTGCGTTGTCGTTTTCCGCCGGGAACTCTTTGGGCCGGCGCAGCACGCAGAAACACCTAGATTGAAGATAAGCGCCTTTTGCCATTCACCGCGACGAACATAGAAGATGCACAAACTTCTTGCAATTCCGGCCGAATGGAAGGAGATATCTGCTCAAAACTTTCTGTGCAGGTGTAGACAATGGCACCCGAAATGCCTGCGTTGTCGTTATGCGCCGGGCACTCTTTGGGCCGGAACAGCACGCAGAAACACCTAGATTGCAGATAAGGGCTTTTTGACATTGACCGCGACCAATATTGAAGATGCACAATCTTCTTGCAATTCCGGCCGAACGAAAGAAGATATCTGCTCAAAACTTTCTGTGCAGGTGCAGACAGTGGCACCCGACATGCCTGCCTTGTCGTTTTCCGCCGGGCACTCTTTGGGCCGGCGCAGCACGCAGAAACACCTAGATTGAAGATAAGCGCCTTTTGCCATTGACCGCGACGAACATAGAAGATGCACAAACGTCTTGCAATTCCGGCTGAATGGAAGGAGATATCTCCTCAAAACTTTCTGTGCAGGTGCAGACAGTGGCACCCGACATGCCTGCCTTGTCGTTTTCCGCCGGGCACTCTTTGGGCCGGCGCAGCACGCAGAAACACCTAGATTGAAGATAAGCGCCTTTTTGTCATTGACCGAGACCTACATTGAAGATGCACAATCTTCTTTCAATTCCGGCCGAACAGAAGGAGATATCTGCTCAAAACTTTCTGTGCAGGTGCAGACAGTGGCACCCGACATGCCTGCGTTGTCGTTTTCCACCGGGCACTCTTTGGGCCGGCGCAGCACGCAGAAACACCTAGATTGAAGATAAGCGCCTTTTGCCATTGACCGCGACGAACATAGAAGATGCACAAACGTCTTGCAATTCCGGCCGAATGGAAGGAGATATCTGCTCAAAACTTTCTGTGCAGGTGCAGACAGTGGCACCCGACATGCCTGCGTTGTCGTTTTCCACCGGGCACTCTTTGGGGCGGCGCAGCACGCAGAAACACCTAGATTGAAGATAAGCGCCTTTTGCCATTGACCGCGACGAACATAGAAGATGCACAAACGTTTTGCAATTCCGGCCAAATGGAAGGAGATATCTGCTCAAAACTTTCTGTGCAGGTGTAGACAGTGGCACCCGACATGCCTGCGTTGTCGTTTTCCACCGGGCACTCTTTGGGCCGGAGCAGCACGCAGAAACACCTAGATTGCAGATAAGGGCTTTTTGACATTGACCGCGACCAATATTGAAGATGCACAAACGTCTTGCAATTCCGGCCGAACGAAAGAAGATATCTGCTCAAAACTTTCTGTGCAGGTGCAGACAGTGGCACCCGACATGCCTGCGTTGTCGTTTTCCGCGAGGCACTCTTTGGGCCGGAGCAGTACGCAGAAACACCTAGATTGCAGATAAGGGCTTTTTGACATTGACCACGACCAATATTGAAGATGCACAAACGTCTTGCAATTCCGGCCGAACGAAAGAAGATATCTGCTCAAAACTTTCTGTGCAGGTGCAGACAGCGGCACCCGACATGCCTGCCTTGTCGTTTTCCGCCGGGCACTCTTTGGGCCGGCGCAGCACGCAGAAACACCTAGATTGAAGATAAGCGCCTTTTTGTCATTGACCGAGACCTACATTGAAGATGCACAATCTTCTTTCAATTCCGGCCGAACGGAAGGAGATATCTGCTCAAAACTTTCTGTGCAGGTGCAGACAGTGGCACCCGACATGCCTGCGTTGTCGTTTTCCACCGGGCACTCTTTGGGCCGGCGCAGCACGCAGAAACACCCAGATTGAAGATAAGCGCCTTTTGCCATTGACCGCGACGAACATAGAAGATGCACAAACGTCTTGCAATTCCGGCCGAATGGAAGGAGATATCTGCTCAAAACTTTCTGTGCAGGTGTAGACAGTGGCACCCGACATGCCTGCGTTGTCGTTTTCCGCCGGGCACTCTTTGGGCCGGAGCAGCACGCAGAAACACCTAGATTGCAGATAAGGGCTTTTTGACATTGACCGCGACCAATATTGCAGATGCACAAACGTCTTGCAATTCCGGCCGAACGAAAGAAGATATCTGCTCAAAACTTTCTGTGCAGGTGCAGACAGTGGCACCCGACATGCCTGCGTTGTCGTTTTCCACCGGGCACTCTTTGGGCCGGCGCAGCACGCAGAAACACCTAGATTGAAGATAAAGCGCCTTTTGCCATTGACCGCGACGAACATAGAAGATGCACAAACGTCTTGCAATTCCGTCCGAATGGAAGGAGATATCTGCTCAAAACTTTCTGTGCAGGTGCAGACAGTGGCACCCGACATGCCTGCGTTGTCGTTTTCCACCGGGCACTCTTTGGGGCGGCGCAGCACGCAGAAACACCTAGATTGAAGATAAGCGCCTTTTGCCATTGACCGCGACGAACATAGAAGATGCACAAACGTCTTGCAATTCCGGCCGAATGGAAGGAGATATCTGCTCAAAACTTTCTGTGCAGGTGTAGACAGTGGCACCCGACATGCCTGCGTTGTCGTTTTCCACCGGGCACTCTTTGGGCCGGAGCAGCACGCAGAAACACCTAGATTGCAGATAAGGGCTTTTTGACATTGACCGCGACCAATATTGAAGATGCACAAACGTCTTGCAATTCCGGCCGAACGAAAGAAGATATCTGCTCAAAACTTTCTGTGCAGGTGCAGACAGTGGCACCCGACATGCCTGCGTTGTCGTTTTCCGCCAGGCACTCTTTGGGCCGGAGCAGTACGCAGAAACACCTAGATTGCAGATAAGGGCTTTTTGACATTGACCACGACCAATATTGAAGATGCACAAACGTCTTGCAATTCCGGCCGAACGAAAGAAGATATCTGCTCAAAACTTTCTGTGCAGGTGCAGACAGCGGCACCCGACATGCCTGCCTTGTCGTTTTCCGCCGGGCACTCTTTGGGCCGGCGCAGCACGCAGAAACACCTAGATTGAAGATAAGCGCCTTTTTGTCATTGACCGCGACCTACATTGAAGATGCACAATCTTCTTTCAATTCCGGCCGAACGGAAGGAGATATCTGCTCAAAACTTTCTGTGCAGGTGCAGACAGTGGCACCCGACATGCCTGCGTTGTCGTTTTCCACCGGGCACTCTTTGGGCCGGCGCAGCACGCAGAAACACCTAGATTGAAGATAAGCGCCTTTTTGTCATTGACCGCGACCTACATTGAAGATGCACAATCTTCTTTCAATTCCGGCCGAACGGAAGGAGATATCTGCTCAAAACTTTCTGTGCAGGTGTAGACAATGGCACCCGACATGCCTGCGTTGTCGTTATCTGCCGGGCACTCTTTGGGCCGGAGCAGCACGCAGAAACACCTAGATTGCAGATAAGGGCTTTTTGACATTGACCGCGACCAATATTGCAGATGCACAAACGTCTTGCAATTCCGGCCGAACGAAAGAAGATATCTGCTCAAAACTTTCTGTGCAGGTGCAGACAGTGGCACCCGACATGCCTGCGTTGTCGTTTTCCGCCGGGCACTCTTTGGGCCGGCGCAGCACGCAGAAACACCTAGATTGAAGATAAGCGCCTTTTTGTCATTGACCGCGACCTACATTGAAGATGCACAATCTTCTTTCAATTCCGGCCGAACGGAAGGAGATATCTGCTCAAAACATTATGTGCAGGTGCAGACAGTGGCACCCGACATGCCTGCGTTGTCGTTTTCCGCCGGGCACTCTTTGGGCCGGAGCAGCACGCAGAAACACCTAGATTGAAGATAAGCGCCTTTTGCCATTGACCGCGACGAACATAGAAGATGCACAATCTTCTTTCAATTCCGGCAGAACGGAAGGAGATATCTGCTCAAACCTTTCTGTGCAGGTGCAGACAGTGGCACCCGACATGCCTGGGTTGTCGTTTTCCGCCGGGCACTCTTTGGGCCGGCGCAGCACGCAGAAACACCTAGATTGAAGATAAGCGCCTTTTTGTCATTGACCGCGACCTACATTGAAGATGCACAATCTTCTTTCAATTCCGGCCGAACGGAAGGAGATATCTGCTCAAAACAGTATGTGCAGGTGCAGACAGTGGCACCCGACATGCCTGCGTTGTCGTTTTCCGCCGGGCACTCTTTGGTCCGGCGCAGCACGCAGAAACACCTAGATTGAAGATAAGCGCCTTTTTGTCATTGACCGCGACCTACATTGAAGATGCACAATCTTCTTTCAATTCCGGCCGAACGGAAGGAGATATCTGCTCAAAACTTTCTGTGCAGGTGCAGACAGTGGCACCCGACATGCCTGCGTTGTCGTTTTCCGCCGGGCACTCTTTGGGCCGGCGCAGCACGCAGAAACACCTAGATTGAAGATAAGCGCCTTTTGCCATTGACCGCGACGAACATAGAAGATGCACAAACGTCTTGCAATTCCGGCCGAATGGAAGGAGATATCTGCTCAAAACTTTCTGTGCAGGTGTAGACAGTGGCACCCGACATGCCTGCGTTGTCGTTTTCCGCCGGGCACTCTTTGGGCCGGAGCAGCACGCAGAAACACCTAGATTGCAGATAAGGGCTTTTTGACATTGACCGCGACCAATATTGCAGATGCACAAACGTCTTGCAATTCCGGCCGAACGAAAGAAGATATCTGCTCAAAACTTTCTGTGCAGGTGCAGACAGTGGCACCCGACATGCCTGCGTTGTCGTTTTCCGCCGGGCACTCTTTGGGCCGGCGCAGCACGCAGAAACACCTAGATTGAAGATAAGCGCCTTTTTGTCATTGACCGCGACCTACATTGAAGATGCACAATCTTCTTTCAATTCCGGCCGAACGGAAGGAGATATCTGCTCAAAACTTTCTGTGCAGGTGCAGACAGTGGCACCCGACATGCCTGCGTTGTCGTTTTCCACCGGGCACTCTTTGGGCCGGCGCAGCACGCAGAAACACCTAGATTGAAGATAAGCGCCTTTTGCCATTGACCGCGACGAACATAGAAGATGCACAAACTTCTTGCAATTCCGGCTGAATGGAAGGAGATATCTGCTCAAAACTTTCTGTGCAGGTGTAGACAGTGGCACCCGACATGCCTGCGTTGTCGTTTTCCGCCGGGCACTCTTTGGGCCGGAGCAGCACGCAGAAACACCTAGATTGCAGATAAGGGCTTTTTGACATTGACCGCGACCAATATTGCAGATGCACAAACGTCTTGCAATTCCGGCCGAATGGAAGGAGATATCTGCTCAAAACTTTCTGTGCAGGTGCAGACAGTGGCACCCGACATGCCTGCGTTGTCGTTTTCCGCCGGGCACTCTTTGGGCCGGCGCAGCACGCAGAAACACCTAGATTGAAGATAAGCGCCTTTTGCCATTCACCGCGACGAACATAGAAGATGCACAAACTTCTTGCAATTCCGGCCGAATGGAAGGAGATATCTGCTCAAAACTTTCTGTGCAGGTGTAGACAATGGCACCCGACATGCCTGCGTTGTCGTTTTCCGCCGGGCCCTCTTTGGGCCAGAGCAGCTCGCAGAAACACCTAGATTGCAGATAAGGGCTTTTTGACATTGACCGCGACCAATATTGCAGATGCACAAACGTCTTGCAATTCCGGCCGAACGAAAGAAGATATCTGCTCAAAACTTTCTGTGCAGGTGCAGACAGTGGCACCCGACATGCCTGCGTTGTCGTTTTCCGCCGGGCACTCTTTGGGCCGGCGCAGCACGCAGAAACACCTAGATTGAAGATAAGCGCCTTTTTGTCATTGACCGCGACCTACATTGAAGATGCACAATCTTCTTTCAATTCCGGCCGAACGGAAGGAGATATCTGCTCAAAACTTTCTGTGCAGGTGCAGACAGTGGCACCCGACATTCCTGCGTTGTCGTTTTCCGCCGGGCACTCTTTGGGCCGGCGCAGCACGCAGAAACACCTAGATTGAAGATAAGCGCCTTTTGCCATTCACCGCGACGAACATAGAAGATGCACAAACTTCTTGCAATTCCGGCCGAATGGAAGGAGATATCTGCTCAAAACTTTCTGTGCAGGTGTAGACAATGGCACCCGACATGCCTGCGTTGTCGTTATCCGCCGGGCACTCTTTGGGCTGGAGCAGCAACAGAAACACCTAGATTGCAGATAAGGGCTTTTTGACATTGACCGCGACCAATATTGAAGATGCACAATCTTCTTGCAATTCCGGCCGAACGAAAGAAGATATCTGCTCAAAACTTTCTGTGCAGGTGCAGACAGTGGCACCCGACATGCCTGCCTTGTCGTTTTCCGCCGGGCACTCTTTGGGCCGGCGCAGCACGCAGAAACACCTAGATTGAAGATAAGCGCCTTTTTGTCATTGACCGAGACTTACATTGAAGATGCACAATCTTCTTTCAATTCCGGCCGAACGGAAGGAGATATCTGCTCCAAACTTTCTATGCAAGTGCAGACAGTGGCACCCGACATGCCTGCGTTGTCGTTTTCCACCGGGCACTCTTTGGGCCGGCGCAGCACGCAGAAACACCTAGATTGAAGATAAGCGCCTTTTGCCATTGACCGCGACGAACATAGAAGATGCACAAACGTCTTGCAATTCCGGCCGAATGGAAGGAGATATCTGCTCAAAACTTTCTGTGCAGGTGCAGACAGTGGCACCCGACATGCCTGCGTTGTCGTTTTCCGCCGGGCACTCTTTGGGCCGGAGCAGCACGCAGAAACACCTAGATTGAAGATAAGCGCCTTTTGTCATTGACCGCGACGAACATAGAAGATGCACAAACTTCTTGCAATTCCAGCCGAATGGAAGGAGATATCTGCTCAAAACTTTCTGTGCAGGTGCAGACAGTGGCACCCGACATGCCTGCGTTGTCGTTTTCCGCCGGGCACTCTTTGGGCCGGAGCAGCACGCAGAAACACCTAGATTGAAGATAAGCGCCTTTTGTCATTGACCGCGACGAACATAGAAGATGCACAAACTTCTTGCAATTCCGGCCGAATGGAAGGAGATATCTGCTCAAAACTTTCTGTGCAGGTGTAGACAGTGGCACCCGACATGCCTGCGTTGTCGTTTTCCGCCGGGCACTCTTTGGGCCGGAGCAGCACGCAGAAACACCTAGATTGAAGATAAGCGCCTTTTGCCATTGACCGCGACGAACATAGAAGATGCACAATCTTCTTTCAATTCCTGCAGAACGGAAGGAGATATCTGCTCAAACCTTTCTGTGCAGGTGCAGACAGTGGCACCCGACATGCCTGGGTTGTCGTTTTCCGCCGGGCACTCTTTGGGCCGGCGCAGCACGCAGAAACACCTAGATTGAAGATAAGCGCCTTTTTGTCATTGACCGCGACCTACATTGAAGATGCACAATCTTCTTTCAATTCCGGCCGAACGGAAGGAGATATCTGCTCAAAACTTTCTGTGCAGGTGCAGACAGTGGCACCCGACATGCCTGCGTTGTCGTTTTCCGCCGGACACTCTTTGGGCCGGCGCAGCACGCAGAAACACCTAGATTGAAGATAAGCGCCTTTTGCCATTGACCGCGACGAACATAGAAGATGCACAAACGTCTTGCAATTCCGGCCGAATGGAAGGAGATATCTGCTCAAAACTTTCTGTGCAGGTGTAGACAGTGGCACCCGACATGCCTGCGTTGTCGTTTTCCGCCGGGCACTCTTTGGGCCGGAGCAGCACGCAGAAACACCTAGATTGCAGATAAGGGCTTTTTGACATTGACCGCGACCAATATTGCAGATGCACAAACGTCTTGCAATTCCGGCCGAACGAAAGAAGATATCTGCTCAAAACTTTCTGTGCAGGTGCAGACAGTGGCACCCGACATGCCTGCGTTGTCGTTTTCCGCCGGGCACTCTTTGGGCCGGCGCAGCACGCAGAAACACCTAGATTGAAGATAAGCGCCTTTTGCCATTGACCGCGACGAACATAGAAGATGCACAATCTTCTTTCAATTCCGGCAGAACGGAAGGAGATATCTGCTCAAACCTTTCTGTGCAGGTGCAGACAGTGGCACCCGACATGCCTGGGTTGTCGTTTTCCGCCGGGCACTCTTTGGGCCGGCGCAGCACGCAGAAACACCTAGATTGAAGATAAGCGCCTTTTTGTCATTGACCGCGACCTACATTGAAGATGCACAATCTTCTTTCAATTCCGGCCGAACGGAAGGAGATATCTGCTCCAAACTTTCTGTGCAAGTGCAGACAGTGGCACCCGACATGCCTGCGTTGTCGTTTTCCACCGGGCACTCTTTGGGCCGGCGCAGCACGCAGAAACACCTAGATTGAAGATAAGCGCCTTTTGCCATTGACCGCGACGAACATAGAAGATGCACAAACGTCTTGCAATTCCGGCCGAATGGAAGGAGATATCTGCTCAAAACTTTCTGTGCAGGTGCAGACAGTGGCACCCGACATGCCTGCGTTGTCGTTTTCCGCCGGGCACTCTTTGGGCCGGAGCAGCACGCAGAAACACCTAGATTGAAGATAAGCGCCTTTTGTCATTGACCGCGACGAACATAGAAGATGCACAAACTTCTTGCAATTCCAGCCGAATGGAAGGAGATATCTGCTCAAAACTTTCTGTGCAGGTGCAGACAGTGGCACCCGACATGCCTGCGTTGTCGTTTTCCGCCGGGCACTCTTTGGGCCGGAGCAGCACGCAGAAACACCTAGATTGAAGATAAGCGCCTTTTGTCATTGACCGCGACGAACATAGAAGATGCACAAACTTCTTGCAATTCCGGCCGAATGGAAGGAGATATCTGCTCAAAACTTTCTGTGCAGGTGTAGACAGTGGCACCCGACATGCCTGCGTTGTCGTTTTCCGCCGGGCACTCTTTGGGCCGGAGCAGCACGCAGAAACACCTAGATTGAAGATAAGCGCCTTTTGCCATTGACCGCGATGAACATAGAAGATGCACAATCTTCTTTCAATTCCGGCAGAACGGAAGGAGATATCTGCTCAAACCTTTCTGTGCAGGTGCAGACAGTGGCACCCGACATGCCTGGGTTGTCGTTTTCCGCCGGGCACTCTTTGGGCCGGCGCAGCACGCAGAAACACCTAGATTGAAGATAAGCGCCTTTTTGTCATTGACCGCGACCTACATTGAAGATGCACAATCTTCTTTCAATTCCGGCCGAACGGAAGGAGATATCTGCTCAAAACTTTCTGTGCAGGTGCAGACAGTGGCACCCGACATGCCTGCGTTGTCGTTTTCCGCCGGACACTCTTTGGGCCGGCGCAGCACGCAGAAACACCTAGATTGAAGATAAGCGCCTTTTGCCATTGACCGCGACGAACATAGAAGATGCACAAACGTCTTGCAATTCCGGCCGAATGGAAGGAGATATCTGCTCAAAACTTTCTGTGCAGGTGTAGACAGTGGCACCCGACATGCCTGCGTTGTCGTTTTCCGCCGGGCACTCTTTGGGCCGGAGCAGCACGCAGAAACACCTAGATTGCAGATAAGGGCTTTTTGACATTGACCGCGACCAATATTGCAGATGCACAAACGTCTTGCAATTCCGGCCGAACGAAAGAAGATATCTGCTCAAAACTTTCTGTGCAGGTGCAGACAGTGGCACCCGACATGCCTGCGTTGTCGTTTTCCGCCGGGCACTCTTTGGGCCGGCGCAGCACGCAGAAACACCTAGATTGAAGATAAGCGCCATTTGCCATTGACCGCGACGAACATAGAAGATGCACAATCTTCTTTCAATTCCGGCAGAACGGAAGGAGATATCTGCTCAAACCTTTCTGTGCAGGTGCAGACAGTGGCACCCGACATGCCTGGGTTGTCGTTTTCCGCCGGGCACTCTTTGGGCCGGCGCAGCACGCAGAAACACCTAGATTGAAGATAAGCGCCTTTTTGTCATTGACCGCGACCTACATTGAAGATGCACAATCTTCTTTCAATTCCGGCCGAACGGAAGGAGATATCTGCTCAAAACTTTCTGTGCAGGTGCAGACAGTGGCACCCGACATGCCTGCGTTGTCGTTTTCCGCCGGACACTCTTTGGGCCGGCGCAGCACGCAGAAACACCTAGATTGAAGATAAGCGCCTTTTGCCATTGACCGCGACGAACATAGAAGATGCACAAACGTCTTGCAATTCCGGCCGAATGGAAGGAGATATCTGCTCAAAACTTTCTGTGCAGGTGTAGACAGTGGCACCCGACATGCCTGCGTTGTCGTTTTCCGCCGGGCACTCTTTGGGCCGGAGCAGCACGCAGAAACACCTAGATTGCAGATAAGGGCTTTTTGACATTGACCGCGACCAATATTGCAGATGCACAAACGTCTTGCAATTCCGGCCGAACGAAAGAAGATATCTGCTCAAAACTTTCTGTGCAGGTGCAGACAGTGGCACCCGACATGCCTGCGTTGTCGTTTTCCGCCGGGCACTCTTTGGGCCGGCGCAGCACGCAGAAACACCTAGATTGAAGATAAGCGCCTTTTTGTCATTGACCGCGACCTACATTGAAGATGCACAATCTTCTTTCAATTCCGGCCGAACGGAAGGAGATATCTGCTCAAAACTTTCTGTGCAGGTGCAAACAGTGGCACCCGACATGCCTGCGTTGTCGTTTTCCACCGGGCACTCTTTGGGCCGGCGCAGCACGCAGAAACACCTAGATTGAAGATAAGCGCCTTTTGCCATTGACCGCGACGAACATAGAAGATGCACAAACGTCTTGCAATTCCGGCTGAATGGAAGGAGATATCTGCTCAAAACTTTCTGTGCAGGTGTAGACAGTGGCACCCGACATGCCTGCGTTGTCGTTTTCCGCCGGGCACTCTTTGGGCCGGAGCAGCACGCAGAAACACCTAGATTGCAGATAAGGGCTTTTTGACATTGACCGCGACCAATATTGCAGATGCACAAACGTCTTGCAATTCCGGCCGAACGAAAGAAGATATCTGCTCAAAACTTTCTGTGCAGGTGCAGACAGTGGCACCCGACATGCCTGCGTTGTCGTTTTCCGCCGGGCACTCTTTGGGCCGGAGCAGCACGCAGAAACACCTAGATTGAAGATAAGCGCCTTTTGCCATTGACCGCGATGAACATAGAAGATGCACAATCTTCTTTCAATTCCGGCAGAACGGAAGGAGATATCTGCTCAAACCTTTCTGTGCAGGTGCAGACAGTGGCACCCGACATGCCTGGGTTGTCGTTTTCCGCCGGGCACTCTTTGGGCCGGCGCAGCACGCAGAAACACCTAGATTGAAGATAAGCGCCTTTTTGTCATTGACCGCGACCTACATTGAAGATGCACAATCTTCTTTCAATTCCGGCCGAACGGAAGGAGATATCTGCTCAAAACTTTCTGTGCAGGTGCAGACAGTGGCACCCGACATGCCTGCGTTGTCGTTTTCCGCCGGACACTCTTTGGGCCGGCGCAGCACGCAGAAACACCTAGATTGAAGATAAGCGCCTTTTGCCATTGACCGCGACGAACATAGAAGATGCACAAACGTCTTGCAATTCCGGCCGAATGGAAGGAGATATCTGCTCAAAACTTTCTGTGCAGGTGTAGACAGTGGCACCCGACATGCCTGCGTTGTCGTTTTCCGCCGGGCACTCTTTGGGCCGGAGCAGCACGCAGAAACACCTAGATTGCAGATAAGGGCTTTTTGACATTGACCGCGACCAATATTGCAGATGCACAAACGTCTTGCAATTCCGGCCGAACGAAAGAAGATATCTGCTCAAAACTTTCTGTGCAGGTGCAGACAGTGGCACCCGACATGCCTGCGTTGTCGTTTTCCGCCGGGCACTCTTTGGGCCGGCGCAGCACGCAGAAACACCTAGATTGAAGATAAGCGCCATTTGCCATTGACCGCGACGAACATAGAAGATGCACAATCTTCTTTCAATTCCGGCAGAACGGAAGGAGATATCTGCTCAAACCTTTCTGTGCAGGTGCAGACAGTGGCACCCGACATGCCTGGGTTGTCGTTTTCCGCCGGGCACTCTTTGGGCCGGCGCAGCACGCAGAAACACCTAGATTGAAGATAAGCGCCTTTTTGTCATTGACCGCGACCTACATTGAAGATGCACAATCTTCTTTCAATTCCGGCCGAACGGAAGGAGATATCTGCTCAAAACTTTCTGTGCAGGTGCAGACAGTGGCACCCGACATGCCTGCGTTGTCGTTTTCCGCCGGACACTCTTTGGGCCGGCGCAGCACGCAGAAACACCTAGATTGAAGATAAGCGCCTTTTGCCATTGACCGCGACGAACATAGAAGATGCACAAACGTCTTGCAATTCCGGCCGAATGGAAGGAGATATCTGCTCAAAACTTTCTGTGCAGGTGTAGACAGTGGCACCCGACATGCCTGCGTTGTCGTTTTCCGCCGGGCACTCTTTGGGCCGGAGCAGCACGCAGAAACACCTAGATTGCAGATAAGGGCTTTTTGACATTGACCGCGACCAATATTGCAGATGCACAAACGTCTTGCAATTCCGGCCGAACGAAGAAGATATCTGCTCAAAACTTTCTGTGCAGGTGCAGACAGTGGCACCCGACATGCCTGCGTTGTCGTTTTCCGCCGGGCACTCTTTGGGCCGGCGCAGCACGCAGAAACACCTAGATTGAAGATAAGCGCCTTTTTGTCATTGACCGCGACCTACATTGAAGATGCACAATCTTCTTTCAATTCCGGCCGAACGGAAGGAGATATCTGCTCAAAACTTTCTGTGCAGGTGCAAACAGTGGCACCCGACATGCCTGCGTTGTCGTTTTCCACCGGGCACTCTTTGGGCCGGCGCAGCACGCAGAAACACCTAGATTGAAGATAAGCGCCTTTTGCCATTGACCGCGACGAACATAGAAGATGCACAAACGTCTTGCAATTCCGGCTGAATGGAAGGAGATATCTGCTCAAAACTTTCTGTGCAGGTGTAGACAGTGGCACCCGACATGCCTGCGTTGTCGTTTTCCGCCGGGCACTCTTTGGGCCGGAGCAGCACGCAGAAACACCTAGATTGCAGATAAGGGCTTTTTGACATTGACCGCGACCAATATTGCAGATGCACAAACGTCTTGCAATTCCGGCCGAACGAAAGAAGATATCTGCTCAAAACTTTCTGTGCAGGTGCAGACAGTGGCACCCGACATGCCTGCGTTGTCGTTTTCCGCCGGGCACTCTTTGGGCCGGCGCAGCACGCAGAAACACCTAGATTGAAGATAAGCGCCTTTTTGTCATTGACCGCGACCTACATTGAAGATGCACAATCTTCTTTCAATTCCGGCCGAACGGAAGGAGATATCTGCTCAAAACATTATGTGCAGGTGCAGACAGTGGCACCCGACATTCCTGCGTTGTCGTTTTCCGCCGGGAACTCTTTGGGCCGGCGCAGCACGCAGAAACACCTAGATTGAAGATAAGCGCCTTTTGCCATTCACCGCGACGAACATAGAAGATGCACAAACTTCTTGCAATTCCGGCCGAATGGAAGGAGATATCTGCTCAAAACTTTCTGTGCAGGTGTAGACAATGGCACCCGAAATGCCTGCGTTGTCGTTATGCGCCGGGCACTCTTTGGGCCGGAGCAGCACGCAGAAACACCTAGATTGCAGATAAGGGCTTTTTGACATTGACCGCGACCAATATTGAAGATGCACAATCTTCTTGCAATTCCGGCCGAACGAAAGAAGATATCTGCTCAAAACTTTCTGTGCAGGTGCAGACAGTGGCACCCGACATGCCTGCCTTGTCGTTTTCCGCCGGGCACTCTTTGGGCCGGCGCAGCACGCAGAAACACCTAGATTGAAGATAAGCGCCTTTTGCCATTGACCGCGACGAACATAGAAGATGCACAAACGTCTTGCAATTCCGGCTGAATGGAAGGAGATATCTCCTCAAAACTTTCTGTGCAGGTGCAGACAGTGGCACCCGACATGCCTGCCTTGTCGTTTTCCGCCGGGCACTCTTTGGGCCGGCGCAGCACGCAGAAACACCTAGATTGAAGATAAGCGCCTTTTTGTCATTGACCGAGACCTACATTGAAGATGCACAATCTTCTTTCAATTCCGGCCGAACAGAAGGAGATATCTGCTCAAAACTTTCTGTGCAGGTGCAGACAGTGGCACCCGACATGCCTGCGTTGTCGTTTTCCACCGGGCACTCTTTGGGCCGGCGCAGCACGCAGAAACACCTAGATTGAAGATAAGCGCCTTTTGCCATTGACCGCGACGAACATAGAAGATGCACAAACGTCTTGCAATTCCGGCCGAATGGAAGGAGATATCTGCTCAAAACTTTCTGTGCAGGTGCAGACAGTGGCACCCGACATGCCTGCGTTGTCGTTTTCCACCGGGCACTCTTTGGGGCGGCGCAGCACGCAGAAACACCTAGATTGAAAATAAGCGCCTTTTGCCATTGACCGCGACGAACATAGAAGATGCACAAACGTTTTGCAATTCCGGCCAAATGGAAGGAGATATCTGCTCAAAACTTTCTGTGCAGGTGTAGACAGTGGCACCCGACATGCCTGCGTTGTCGTTTTCCACCGGGCACTCTTTGGGCCGGAGCAGCACGCAGAAACACCTAGATTGCAGATAAGGGCTTTTTGACATTGACCGCGACCAATATTGAAGATGCACAAACGTCTTGCAATTCCGGCCGAACGAAAGAAGATATCTGCTCAAAACTTTCTGTGCAGGTGCAGACAGTGGCACCCGACATGCCTGCGTTGTCGTTTTCCGCCAGGCACTCTTTGGGCCGGAGCAGTACGCAGAAACACCTAGATTGCAGATAAGGGCTTTTTGACATTGACCACGACCAATATTGAAGATGCACAAACGTCTTGCAATTCCGGCCGAACGAAAGAAGATATCTGCTCAAAACTTTCTGTGCAGGTGCAGACAGCGGCACCCGACATGCCTGCGTTGTCGTTTTCCGCCGGGCACTCTTTGGGCCGGCGCAGCACGCAGAAACACCTAGATTGAAGATAAGCGCCTTTTTGTCATTGACCGCGACCTACATTGAAGATGCACAATCTTCTTTCAATTCCGGCCGAACGGAAGGAGATATCTGCTCAAAACTTTCTGTGCAGGTGTAGACAATGGCACCCGACATGCCTGCGTTGTCGTTATCCGCCGGGCACTCTTTGGGCCGGAGCAGCACGCAGAAACACCTAGATTGCAGATAAGGGCTTTTTGACATTGACCGCGACCAATATTGAAGATGCACAATCTTCTTGCAATTCCGGCCGAACGAAAGAAGATATCTGCTCAAAACTTTCTGTACAGGTGCAGACAGTGGCACCCGACATGCCTGCCTTGTCGTTTTCCGCCGGGCACTCTTTGGGCCGGCGCAGCACGCAGAAACACCTGGATTGAAGATAAGCGCCTTTTTGTCATTGACCGAGACCTACATTGAAGATGCAATATCTTCTTTCAATTCCGGCCGAACGGAAGGAGATATCTGCTCAAAACTTTCTGTGCAGGTGCAGACAGTGGCACCCGACATGCCTGCGTTGTCGTTTTCCACCGGGCACTCTTTGGGCCGGCGCAGCACGCAGAAACACCCAGATTGAAGATAAGCGCCTTTTGCCATTGACCGCGACGAACATAGAAGATGCACAAACGTCTTGCAATTCCGGCCGAATGGAAGGAGATATCTGCTCAAAACTTTCTGTGCAGGTGTAGACAGTGGCACCCGACATGCCTGCGTTGTCGTTTTCCGCCGGGCACTCTTTGGGCCGGAGCAGCACGCAGAAACACCTAGATTGCAGATAAGGGCTTTTTGACATTGACCGCGACCAATATTGCAGATGCACAAACGTCTTGCAATTCCGGCCGAACGAAAGAAGATATCTGCTCAAAACTTTCTGTGCAGGTGCAGACAGTGGCACCCGACATGCCTGCGTTGTCGTTTTCCACCGGGCACTCTTTGGGCCGGCGCAGCACGCAGAAACACCTAGATTGAAGATAAAGCGCCTTTTGCCATTGACCGCGACGAACATAGAAGATGCACAAACGTCTTGCAATTCCGGCCGAATGGAAGGAGATATCTGCTCAAAACTTTCTGTGCAGGTGCAGACAGTGGCACCCGACATGCCTGCGTTGTCGTTTTCCACCGGGCACTCTTTGGGGCGGCGCAGCACGCAGAAACACCTAGATTGAAGATAAGCGCCTTTTGCCATTGACCGCGACGAACATAGAAGATGCACAAACGTCTTGCAATTCCGGCCGAATGGAAGGAGATATCTGCTCAAAACTTTCTGTGCAGGTGTAGACAGTGGCACCCGACATGCCTGCGTTGTCGTTTTCCACCGGGCACTCTTTGGGCCGGAGCAGCACGCAGAAACACCTAGATTGCAGATAAGGGCTTTTTGACATTGACCGCGACCAATATTGAAGATGCACAAACGTCTTGCAATTCCGGCCGAACGAAAGAAGATATCTGCTCAAAACTTTCTGTGCAGGTGCAGACAGTGGCACCCGACATGCCTGCCTTGTCGTTTTCCGCCGGGCACTCTTTGGGCCGGCGCAGCACGCAGAAACACCTAGATTGAAGATAAGCGCCTTTTTGTCATTGACCGCGACCTACATTGAAGATGCACAATCTTCTTTCAATTCCGGCCGAACGGAAGGAGATATCTGCTCAAAACTTTCTGTGCAGGTGCAGACAGTGGCACCCGACATGTCTGCGTTGTCGTTTTCCACCGGGCACTCTTTGGGCCGGCGCAGCACGCAGAAACACCTAGATTGAAGATAAGCGCCTTTTTGTCATTGACCGCGACCTACATTGAAGATGCACAATCTTCTTTCAATTCCGGCCGAACGGAAGGAGATATCTGCTCAAAACTTTCTGTGCAGGTGTAGACAATGGCACCCGACATGCCTGCGTTGTCGTTATCCGCCGGGCACTCTTTGGGCCGGAGCAGCACGCAGAAACACCTAGATTGCAGATAAGGGCTTTTTGACATTGACCGCGACCAATATTGAAGATGCACAATCTTCTTGCAATTCCGGCCGAACGAAAGAAGATATCTGCTCAAAACTTTCTGTGCACGTGTAGACAGTGGCACCCGACATGCCTGCGTTGTCGTTTTCCGCCGGGCACTCTTTGGGCCGGAGCAGCACGCAGAAACACCTAGATTGCAGATAAGGGCTTTTTGACATTGACCGCGACCAATATTGCAGATGCACAAACGTCTTGCAATTCCGGCCGAACGAAAGAAGATATCTGCTCAAAACTTTCTGTGCAGGTGCAGACAGTGGCACCCGGCATGCCTGCGTTGTCGTTTTCCGCCGGGCACTCTTTGGGCCGGCGCAGCACGCAGAAACACCTAGATTGAAGATAAGCGCCTTTTGCCATTGACCGCGACGAACATAGAAGATGCACAATCTTCTTTCAATTCCGGCAGAACGGAAGGAGATATCTGCTCAAACCTTTCTGTGCAGGTGCAGACAGTGGCACCCGACATGCCTGGGTTGTCGTTTTCCGCCGGGCACTCTTTGGGCCGGCGCAGCACGCAGAAACACCTAGATTGAAGATAAGCGCCTTTTTGTCATTGACCGCGACCTACATTGAAGATGCACAATCTTCTTTCAATTCCGGCCGAACGGAAGGAGATATCTGCTCAAAACTTTCTGTGCAGGTGCAGACAGTGGCACCCGACATGCCTGCGTTGTCGTTTTCCGCCGGACACTCTTTGGGCCGGCGCAGCACGCAGAAACACCTAGATTGAAGATAAGCGCCTTTTGCCATTGACCGCGACGAACATAGAAGATGCACAAACGTCTTGCAATTCCGGCCGAATGGAAGGAGATATCTGCTCAAAACTTTCTGTGCAGGTGTAGACAGTGGCACCCCGACATGCCTGCGTTGTCGTTTTCCGCCGGGCACTCTTTGGGCCGGAGCAGCACGCAGAAACACCTAGATTGCAGATAAGGGCTTTTTGACATTGACCGCGACCAATATTGCAGATGCACAAACGTCTTGCAATTCCGGCCGAACGAAAGAAGATATCTGCTCAAAACTTTCTGTGCAGGTGCAGACAGTGGCACCCGACATGCCTGCGTTGTCGTTTTCCGCCGGGCACTCTTTGGGCCGGCGCAGCACGCAGAAACACCTAGATTGAAGATAAGCGCCTTTTGCCATTGACCGCGACGAACATAGAAGATGCACAATCTTCTTTCAATTCCGGCAGAACGGAAGGAGATATCTGCTCAAACCTTTCTGTGCAGGTGCAGACAGTGGCACCCGACATGCCTGGGTTGTCGTTTTCCGCCGGGCACTCTTTGGGCCGGCGCAGCACGCAGAAACACCTAGATTGAAGATAAGCGCCCTTTTTGTCATTGACCGCGACCTACATTGAAGATGCACAATCTTCTTTCAATTCCGGCCGAACGGAAGGAGATATCTGCTCCAAACTTTCTGTGCAAGTGCAGACAGTGGCACCCGACATGCCTGCGTTGTCGTTTTCCACCGGGCACTCTTTGGGCCGGCGCAGCACGCAGAAACACCTAGATTGAAGATAAGCGCCTTTTGCCATTGACCGCGACGAACATAGAAGATGCACAAACGTCTTGCAATTCCGGCCGAATGGAAGGAGATATCTGCTCAAAACTTTCTGTGCAGGTGCAGACAGTGGCACCCGACATGCCTGCGTTGTCGTTTTCCGCCGGGCACTCTTTGGGCCGGAGCAGCACGCAGAAACACCTAGATTGAAGATAAGCGCCTTTTGTCATTGACCGCGACGAACATAGAAGATGCACAAACTTCTTGCAATTCCAGCCGAATGGAAGGAGATATCTGCTCAAAACTTTCTGTGCAGGTGCAGACAGTGGCACCCGACATGCCTGCGTTGTCGTTTTCCGCCGGGCACTCTTTGGGCCGGAGCAGCACGCAGAAACACCTAGATTGAAGATAAGCGCCTTTTGTCATTGACCGCGACGAACATAGAAGATGCACAAACTTCTTGCAATTCCGGCCGAATGGAAGGAGATATCTGCTCAAAACTTTCTGTGCAGGTGTAGACAGTGGCACCCGACATGCCTGCGTTGTCGTTTTCCGCCGGGCACTCTTTGGGCCGGAGCAGCACGCAGAAACACCTAGATTGCAGATAAGGGCTTTTTGACATTGACCGCGACCAATATTGCAGATGCACAAACGTCTTGCAATTCCGGCCGAACGAAAGAAGATATCTGCTCAAAACTTTCTGTGCAGGTGCAGACAGTGGCACCCGACATGCCTGCGTTGTCGTTTTCCGCCGGGCACTCTTTGGGCCGGCGCAGCACGCAGAAACACCTAGATTGAAGATAAGCGCCATTTGCCATTGACCGCGACGAACATAGAAGATGCACAATCTTCTTTCAATTCCGGCAGAACGGAAGGAGATATCTGCTCAAACCTTTCTGTGCAGGTGCAGACAGTGGCACCCGACATGCCTGGGTTGTCGTTTTCCGCCGGGCACTCTTTGGGCCGGCGCAGCACGCAGAAACACCTAGATTGAAGATAAGCGCCTTTTTGTCATTGACCGCGACCTACATTGAAGATGCACAATCTTCTTTCAATTCCGGCCGAACGGAAGGAGATATCTGCTCAAAACTTTCTGTGCAGGTGCAGACAGTGGCACCCGACATGCCTGCGTTGTCGTTTTCCGCCGGACACTCTTTGGGCCGGCGCAGCACGCAGAAACACCTAGATTGAAGATAAGCGCCTTTTGCCATTGACCGCGACGAACATAGAAGATGCACAAACGTCTTGCAATTCCGGCCGAATGGAAGGAGATATCTGCTCAAAACTTTCTGTGCAGGTGTAGACAGTGGCACCCGACATGCCTGCGTTGTCGTTTTCCGCCGGGCACTCTTTGGGCCGGAGCAGCACGCAGAAACACCTAGATTGCAGATAAGGGCTTTTTGACATTGACCGCGACCAATATTGCAGATGCACAAACGTCTTGCAATTCCGGCCGAACGAAAGAAGATATCTGCTCAAAACTTTCTGTGCAGGTGCAGACAGTGGCACCCGACATGCCTGCGTTGTCGTTTTCCGCCGGGCACTCTTTGGGCCGGCGCAGCACGCAGAAACACCTAGATTGAAGATAAGCGCCTTTTTGTCATTGACCGCGACCTACATTGAAGATGCACAATCTTCTTTCAATTCCGGCCGAACGGAAGGAGATATCTGCTCAAAACTTTCTGTGCAGGTGCAAACAGTGGCACCCGACATGCCTGCGTTGTCGTTTTCCACCGGGCACTCTTTGGGCCGGCGCAGCACGCAGAAACACCTAGATTGAAGATAAGCGCCTTTTTGTCATTGACCGCGACCTACATTGAAGATGCACAATCTTCTTTCAATTCCGGCCGAACGGAAGGAGATATCTGCTCAAAACTTTCTGTGCAGGTGCAGACAGTGGCACCCGACATGCCTGCGTTGTCGTTTTCCACCGGGCACTCTTTGGGCCGGCGCAGCACGCAGAAACACCTAGATTGAAGATAAGCGCCTTTTGCCATTGACCGCGACGAACATAGAAGATGCACAAACGTCTTGCAATTCCGGCCGAATGGAAGGAGATATCTGCTCAAAACTTTCTGTGCAGGTGCAGACAGTGGCACCCGACATGCCTGCGTTGTCGTTTTCCACCGGGCACTCTTTGGGGCGGCGCAGCACGCAGAAACACCTAGATTGAAAATAAGCGCCTTTTGCCATTGACCGCGACGAACATAGAAGATGCACAAACGTTTTGCAATTCCGGCCAAATGGAAGGAGATATCTGCTCAAAACTTTCTGTGCAGGTGTAGACAGTGGCACCCGACATGCCTGCGTTGTCGTTTTCCACCGGGCACTCTTTGGGCCGGAGCAGCACGCAGAAACACCTAGATTGCAGATAAGGGCTTTTTGACATTGACCGCGACCAATATTGAAGATGCACAAACGTCTTGCAATTCCGGCCGAACGAAAGAAGATATCTGCTCAAAACTTTCTGTGCAGGTGCAGACAGTGGCACCCGACATGCCTGCGTTGTCGTTTTCCGCCAGGCACTCTTTGGGCCGGAGCAGTACGCAGAAACACCTAGATTGCAGATAAGGGCTTTTTGACATTGACCACGACCAATATTGAAGATGCACAAACGTCTTGCAATTCCGGCCGAACGAAAGAAGATATCTGCTCAAAACTTTCTGTGCAGGTGCAGACAGCGGCACCCGACATGCCTGCGTTGTCGTTTTCCGCCGGGCACTCTTTGGGCCGGCGCAGCACGCAGAAACACCTAGATTGAAGATAAGCGCCTTTTTGTCATTGACCGCGACCTACATTGAAGATGCACAATCTTCTTTCAATTCCGGCCGAACGGAAGGAGATATCTGCTCAAAACTTTCTGTGCAGGTGCAGACAGTGGCACCCGACATGTCTGCGTTGTCGTTTTCCACCGGGCACTCTTTGGGCCGGCGCAGCACGCAGAAACACCTAGATTGAAGATAAGCGCCTTTTTGTCATTGACCGCGACCTACATTGAAGATGCACAATCTTCTTTCAATTCCGGCCGAACGGAAGGAGATATCTGCTCAAAACTTTCTGTGCAGGTGTAGACAATGGCACCCGACATGCCTGCGTTGTCGTTATCCGCCGGGCACTCTTTGGGCCGGAGCAGCACGCAGAAACACCTAGATTGCAGATAAGGGCTTTTTGACATTGACCGCGACCAATATTGAAGATGCACAATCTTCTTGCAATTCCGGCCGAACGAAAGAAGATATCTGCTCAAAACTTTCTGTACAGGTGCAGACAGTGGCACCCGACATGCCTGCCTTGTCGTTTTCCGCCGGGCACTCTTTGGGCCGGCGCAGCACGCAGAAACACCTGGATTGAAGATAAGCGCCTTTTTGTCATTGACCGAGACCTACATTGAAGATGCACAATCTTCTTTCAATTCCGGCCGAACGGAAGGAGATATCTGCTCAAAACTTTCTGTGCAGGTGCAGACAGTGGCACCCGACATGCCTGCGTTGTCGTTTTCCACCGGGCACTCTTTGGGCCGGCGCAGCACGCAGAAACACCCAGATTGAAGATAAGCGCCTTTTGCCATTGACCGCGACGAACATAGAAGATGCACAAACGTCTTGCAATTCCGGCCGAATGGAAGGAGATATCTGCTCAAAACTTTCTGTGCAGGTGTAGACAGTGGCACCCGACATGCCTGCGTTGTCGTTTTCCGCCGGGCACTCTTTGGGCCGGAGCAGCACGCAGAAACACCTAGATTGCAGATAAGGGCTTTTTGACATTGACCGCGACCAATATTGCAGATGCACAAACGTCTTGCAATTCCGGCCGAACGAAAGAAGATATCTGCTCAAAACTTTCTGTGCAGGTGCAGACAGTGGCACCCGACATGCCTGCGTTGTCGTTTTCCACCGGGCACTCTTTGGGCCGGCGCAGCACGCAGAAACACCTAGATTGAAGATAAAGCGCCTTTTGCCATTGACCGCGACGAACATAGAAGATGCACAAACGTCTTGCAATTCCGGCCGAATGGAAGGAGATATCTGCTCAAAACTTTCTGTGCAGGTGCAGACAGTGGCACCCGACATGCCTGCGTTGTCGTTTTCCACCGGGCACTCTTTGGGGCGGCGCAGCACGCAGAAACACCTAGATTGAAGATAAGCGCCTTTTGCCATTGACCGCGACGAACATAGAAGATGCACAAACGTCTTGCAATTCCGGCCGAATGGAAGGAGATATCTGCTCAAAACTTTCTGTGCAGGTGTAGACAGTGGCACCCGACATGCCTGCGTTGTCGTTTTCCACCGGGCACTCTTTGGGCCGGAGCAGCACGCAGAAACACCTAGATTGCAGATAAGGGCTTTTTGACATTGACCGCGACCAATATTGAAGATGCACAAACGTCTTGCAATTCCGGCCGAACGAAAGAAGATATCTGCTCAAAACTTTCTGTGCAGGTGCAGACAGTGGCACCCGACATGCCTGCCTTGTCGTTTTCCGCCGGGCACTCTTTGGGCCGGCGCAGCACGCAGAAACACCTAGATTGAAGATAAGCGCCTTTTTGTCATTGACCGCGACCTACATTGAAGATGCACAATCTTCTTTCAATTCCGGCCGAACGGAAGGAGATATCTGCTCAAAACTTTCTGTGCAGGTGCAGACAGTGGCACCCGACATGTCTGCGTTGTCGTTTTCCACCGGGCACTCTTTGGGCCGGCGCAGCACGCAGAAACACCTAGATTGAAGATAAGCGCCTTTTTGTCATTGACCGCGACCTACATTGAAGATGCACAATCTTCTTTCAATTCCGGCCGAACGGAAGGAGATATCTGCTCAAAACTTTCTGTGCAGGTGTAGACAATGGCACCCGACATGCCTGCGTTGTCGTTATCCGCCGGGCACTCTTTGGGCCGGAGCAGCACGCAGAAACACCTAGATTGCAGATAAGGGCTTTTTGACATTGACCGCGACCAATATTGAAGATGCACAATCTTCTTGCAATTCCGGCCGAACGAAAGAAGATATCTGCTCAAAACTTTCTGTGCAGGTGTAGACAGTGGCACCCGACATGCCTGCGTTGTCGTTTTCCGCCGGGCACTCTTTGGGCCGGAGCAGCACGCAGAAACACCTAGATTGCAGATAAGGGCTTTTTGACATTGACCGCGACCAATATTGCAGATGCACAAACGTCTTGCAATTCCGGCCGAACGAAAGAAGATATCTGCTCAAAACTTTCTGTGCAGGTGCAGACAGTGGCACCCGGCATGCCTGCGTTGTCGTTTTCCGCCGGGCACTCTTTGGGCCGGCGCAGCACGCAGAAACACCTAGATTGAAGATAAGCGCCTTTTGCCATTGACCGCGACGAACATAGAAGATGCACAATCTTCTTTCAATTCCGGCAGAACGGAAGGAGATATCTGCTCAAACCTTTCTGTGCAGGTGCAGACAGTGGCACCCGACATGCCTGGGTTGTCGTTTTCCGCCGGGCACTCTTTGGGCCGGCGCAGCACGCAGAAACACCTAGATTGAAGATAAGCGCCTTTTTGTCATTGACCGCGACCTACATTGAAGATGCACAATCTTCTTTCAATTCCGGCCGAACGGAAGGAGATATCTGCTCAAAACTTTCTGTGCAGGTGCAGACAGTGGCACCCGACATGCCTGCGTTGTCGTTTTCCGCCGGACACTCTTTGGGCCGGCGCAGCACGCAGAAACACCTAGATTGAAGATAAGCGCCTTTTGCCATTGACCGCGACGAACATAGAAGATGCACAAACGTCTTGCAATTCCGGCCGAATGGAAGGAGATATCTGCTCAAAACTTTCTGTGCAGGTGTAGACAGTGGCACCCGACATGCCTGCGTTGTCGTTTTCCGCCGGGCACTCTTTGGGCCGGAGCAGCACGCAGAAACACCTAGATTGCAGATAAGGGCTTTTTGACATTGACCGCGACCAATATTGCAGATGCACAAACGTCTTGCAATTCCGGCCGAACGAAAGAAGATATCTGCTCAAAACTTTCTGTGCAGGTGCAGACAGTGGCACCCGACATGCCTGCGTTGTCGTTTTCCGCCGGGCACTCTTTGGGCCGGCGCAGCACGCAGAAACACCTAGATTGAAGATAAGCGCCTTTTTGTCATTGACCGCGACCTACATTGAAGATGCACAATCTTCTTTCAATTCCGGCCGAACGGAAGGAGATATCTGCTCAAAACATTATGTGCAGGTGCAGACAGTGGCACCCGACATGCCTGCGTTGTCGTTTTCCGCCGGGCACTCTTTGGGCCGGCGCAGCACGCAGAAACACCTAGATTGAAGATAAGCGCCTTTTTATCATTGACCGCGACCTACATTGAAGATGCACAATCTTCTTTCAATTCCGGCCGAACGGAAGGAGATATCTGCTCAAAACTTTCTGTGCAGGTTCAGACAGTGGCACCCGACATGCCTGCGTTGTCGTTTTCCGCCGGGCACTCTTTGGGCCGGAGCAGCACGCAGAAACACCTAGATTGAAGATAAGCGCCATTTGTCTTTGACCGCGACGAACATAGAAGATGCACAAACTTCTTGCAATTCCGGCCGAATGGAAGGAGATATCTGCTCAAAACTTTCTGTGCAGGTGCAGACAGTGGCACCCGACATGCCTGCGTTGTCGTTTTCCGCCGGGCACTCTTTGGGCCAGAGCAGCACGCAGAAATACCTAGATTGAAGATAAGCGCCTTTTGTCATTGACCGCGACGAACATAGAAGATGCACAAACTTCTTGCAATTCCGGCCGAATGGAAGGAGATATCTGCTCAAAACTTTCTGTGCAGGTGTAGACAGTGGCACCCGACATGCCTGCGTTGTCGTTTTCCGCCGGGCACTCTTTGGGCCGGAGCAGCACGCAGAAACACCTAGATTGAAGATAAGCGCCTTTTGTCATTGACCGCGACGAACATAGAAGATGCACAAACTTCTTGCAATTCCGGCCGAATGGAAGGAGATATCTGCTCAAAACTTTCTGTGCAGGTGTAGACAGTGGCACCCGACATGCCTGCGTTGTCGTTTTCCGCCGGGCACTCTTTGGGCCGGAGCAGCACGCAGAAACACCTAGATTGAAGATAAGCGCCTTTTGCCATTGACCGCGACGAACATAGAAGATGCACAATCTTCTTTCAATTCCGGCAGAACGGAAGGAGATATCTGCTCAAACCTTTCTGTGCAGGTGCAGACAGTGGCACCCGACATGCCTGGGTTGTCGTTTTCCGCCGGGCACTCTTTGGGCCGGCGCAGCACGCAGAAACACCTAGATTGAAGATAAGCGCCTTTTTGTCACTGACCGCGACCTACATTGAAGATGCACAAACTTCTTTCAATTCCGGCCGAACGGAAGGAGATATCTGCTCAAAACTTTCTGTGCAGGTGCAGACAGTGGCACCCGACATGCCTGCGTTGTCGTTTTCCGCCGGACACTCTTTGGGCCGGCGCAGCACGCAGAAACACCTAGATTGAAGATAAGCGCCTTTTGCCATTGACCGCGACGAACATAGAAGATGCACAAACGTCTTGCAATTCCGGCCGAATGGAAGGAGATATCTGCTCAAAACTTTCTGTGCAGGTGTAGACAGTGGCACCCGACATGCCTGCGTTGTCGTTTTCCGCCGGGCACTCTTTGGGCCGGAGCAGCACGCAGAAACACCTAGATTGCAGATAAGGGCTTTTTGACATTGACCGCGACCAATATTGCAGATGCACAAACGTCTTGCAATTCCGGCCGAACGAAAGAAGATATCTGCTCAAAACTTTCTGTGCAGGTGCAGACAGTGGCACCCGACATGCCTGCGTTGTCGTTTTCCGCCGGGCACTCTTTGGGCCGGCGCAGCACGCAGAAACACCTAGATTGAAGATAAGCGCCTTTTGCCATTGACCGCGACGAACATAGAAGATGCACAATCTTCTTTCAATTCCGGCAGAACGGAAGGAGATATCTGCTCAAACCTTTCTGTGCAGGTGCAGACAGTGGCACCCGACATGCCTGGTTTGTCGTTTTCCGCCGGGCACTCTTTGGGCCGGCGCAGCACGCAGAAACACCTAGATTGAAGATAAGCGCCTTTTTGTCATTGACCGCGACCTACATTGAAGATGCACAATCTTCTTTCAATTCCGGCCGAACGGAAGGAGATATCTGCTCAAAACTTTCTGTGCAGGTGCAGACAGTGGCACCCGACATGCCTGCGTTGTCGTTTTCCGCCGGACACTCTTTGGGCCGGCGCAGCACGCAGAAACACCTAGATTGAAGATAAGCGCCTTTTGCCATTGACCGCGACGAACATAGAAGATGCACAAACGTCTTGCAATTCCGGCCGAATGGAAGGAGATATCTGCTCAAAACTTTCTGTGCAGGTGTAGACAGTGGCACCCGACATGCCTGCGTTGTCGTTTTCCGCCGGGCACTCTTTGGGCCGGAGCAGCACGCAGAAACACCTAGATTGCAGATAAGGGCTTTTTGACATTGACCGCGACCAATATTGCAGATGCACAAACGTCTTGCAATTCCGGCCGAACGAAAGAAGATATCTGCTCAAAACTTTATGTGCAGGTGCAGACAGTGGCACCCGACATGCCTGCGTTGTCGTTTTCCGCCGGGCACTCTTTGGGCCGGCGCAGCACGCAGAAACACCTAGATTGAAGATAAGCGCCTTTTGCCATTGACCGCGACGAACATAGAAGATGCACAATCTTCTTTCAATTCCGGCAGAACGGAAGGAGATATCTGCTCAAACCTTTCTGTGCAGGTGCAGACAGTGGCACCCGACATGCCTGGGTTGTCGTTTTCCGCCGGGCACTCTTTGGGCCGGCGCAGCACGCAGAAACACCTAGATTGAAGATAAGCGCCTTTTTGTCATTGACCGCGACCTACATTGAAGATGCACAATCTTCTTTCAATTCCGGCCGAACGGAAGGAGATATCTGCTCAAAACTTTCTGTGCAGGTGCAGACAGTGGCACCCGACATGCCTGCGTTGTCGTTTTCCGCCGGACACTCTTTGGGCCGGCGCAGCACGCAGAAACACCTAGATTGAAGATAAGCGCCTTTTGCCATTGACCGCGACGAACATAGAAGATGCACAAACGTCTTGCAATTCCGGCCGAATGGAAGGAGATATCTGCTCAAAACTTTCTGTGCAGGTGTAGACAGTGGCACCCGACATGCCTGCGTTGTCGTTTTCCGCCGGGCACTCTTTGGGCCGGAGCAGCACGCAGAAACACCTAGATTGCAGATAAGGGCTTTTTGACATTGACCGCGACCAATATTGCAGATGCACAAACGTCTTGCAATTCCGGCCGAACGAAAGAAGATATCTGCTCAAAACTTTCTGTGCAGGTGCAGACAGTGGCACCCGACATGCCTGCGTTGTCGTTTTCCGCCGGGCACTCTTTGGGCCGGCGCAGCACGCAGAAACACCTAGATTGAAGATAAGCGCCTTTTTGTCATTGACCGCGACCTACATTGAAGATGCACAATCTTCTTTCAATTCCGGCCGAACGGAAGGAGATATCTGCTCAAAACTTTCTGTGCAGGTGCAGACAGTGGCACCCGACATGCCTGCGTTGTCGTTTTCCACCGGGCACTCTTTGGGCCGGCGCAGCACGCAGAAACACCTAGATTGAAGATAAGCGCCTTTTGCCATTGACCGCGACGAACATAGAAGATGCACAAACGTCTTGCAATTCCGGCTGAATGGAAGGAGATATCTGCTCAAAACTTTCTGTGCAGGTGTAGACAGTGGCACCCGACATGCCTGCGTTGTCGTTTTCCGCCGGGCACTCTTTGGGCCGGAGCAGCACGCAGAAACACCTAGATTGCAGATAAGGGCTTTTTGACATTGACCGCGACCAATATTGCAGATGCACAAACGTCTTGCAATTCCGGCCGAACGAAAGAAGATATCTGCTCAAAACTTTCTGTGCAGGTGCAGACAGTGGCACCCGACATGCCTGCGTTGTCGTTTTCCGCCGGGCACTCTTTGGGCCGGCGCAGCACGCAGAAACACCTAGATTGAAGATAAGCTTGACCGCGACCTACATTGAAGATGCACAATCTTCTTTCAATTCCGGCCGAACGGAAGGAGATATCTGCTCAAAACATTATGTGCAGGTGCAGACAGTGGCACCCGACATGCCTGCGTTGTCGTTTTCCGCCGGGCACTCTTTGGGCCGGCGCAGCACGCAGAAACACCTAGATTGAAGATAAGCGCCTTTTTGTCATTGACCGCGACCTACATTGAAGATGCACAATCTTCTTTCAATTCCGGCCGAACGGAAGGAGATATCTGCTCAAAACTTTCTGTGCAGGTGCAGACAGTGGCACCCGACATGTCTGCGTTGTCGTTTTCCACCGGGCACTCTTTGGGCCGGCGCAGCACGCAGAAACACCTAGATTGAAGATAAGCGCCTTTTTGTCATTGACCGCGACCTACATTGAAGATGCACAATCTTCTTTCAATTCCGGCCGAACGGAAGGAGATATCTGCTCAAAACTTTCTGTGCAGGTGTAGACAATGGCACCCGACATGCCTGCGTTGTCGTTATCCGCCGGGCACTCTTTGGGCCGGAGCAGCACGCAGAAACACCTAGATTGCAGATAAGGGCTTTTTGACATTGACCGCGACCAATATTGAAGATGCACAATCTTCTTGCAATTCCGGCCGAACGAAAGAAGATATCTGCTCAAAACTTTCTGTACAGGTGCAGACAGTGGCACCCGACATGCCTGCCTTGTCGTTTTCCGCCGGGCACTCTTTGGGCCGGCGCAGCACGCAGAAACACCTGGATTGAAGATAAGCGCCTTTTTGTCATTGACCGAGACCTACATTGAAGATGCACAATCTTCTTTCAATTCCGGCCGAACGGAAGGAGATATCTGCTCAAAACTTTCTGTGCAGGTGCAGACAGTGGCACCCGACATGCCTGCGTTGTCGTTTTCCACCGGGCACTCTTTGGGCCGGCGCAGCACGCAGAAACACCCAGATTGAAGATAAGCGCCTTTTGCCATTGACCGCGACGAACATAGAAGATGCACAAACGTCTTGCAATTCCGGCCGAATGGAAGGAGATATCTGCTCAAAACTTTCTGTGCAGGTGTAGACAGTGGCACCCGACATGCCTGCGTTGTCGTTTTCCGCCGGGCACTCTTTGGGCCGGAGCAGCACGCAGAAACACCTAGATTGCAGATAAGGGCTTTTTGACATTGACCGCGACCAATATTGCAGATGCACAAACGTCTTGCAATTCCGGCCGAACGAAAGAAGATATCTGCTCAAAACTTTCTGTGCAGGTGCAGACAGTGGCACCCGACATGCCTGCGTTGTCGTTTTCCACCGGGCACTCTTTGGGCCGGCGCAGCACGCAGAAACACCTAGATTGAAGATAAAGCGCCTTTTGCCATTGACCGCGACGAACATAGAAGATGCACAAACGTCTTGCAATTCCGGCCGAATGGAAGGAGATATCTGCTCAAAACTTTCTGTGCAGGTGCAGACAGTGGCACCCGACATGCCTGCGTTGTCGTTTTCCACCGGGCACTCTTTGGGGCGGCGCAGCACGCAGAAACACCTAGATTGAAGATAAGCGCCTTTTGCCATTGACCGCGACGAACATAGAAGATGCACAAACGTCTTGCAATTCCGGCCGAATGGAAGGAGATATCTGCTCAAAACTTTCTGTGCAGGTGTAGACAGTGGCACCCGACATGCCTGCGTTGTCGTTTTCCGCCGGGCACTCTTTGGGCCGGAGCAGCACGCAGAAACACCTAGATTGCAGATAAGGGCTTTTTGACATTGACCGCGACCAATATTGAAGATGCACAAACGTCTTGCAATTCCGGCCGAACGAAAGAAGATATCTGCTCAAAACTTTCTGTGCAGGTGCAGACAGTGGCACCCGACATGCCTGCCTTGTCGTTTTCCGCCGGGCACTCTTTGGGCCGGCGCAGCACGCAGAAACACCTAGATTGAAGATAAGCGCCTTTTTGTCATTGACCGCGACCTACATTGAAGATGCACAATCTTCTTTCAATTCCGGCCGAACGGAAGGAGATATCTGCTCAAAACTTTCTGTGCAGGTGCAGACAGTGGCACCCGACATGTCTGCGTTGTCGTTTTCCACCGGGCACTCTTTGGGCCGGCGCAGCACGCAGAAACACCTAGATTGAAGATAAGCGCCTTTTTGTCATTGACCGCGACCTACATTGAAGATGCACAATCTTCTTTCAATTCCGGCCGAACGGAAGGAGATATCTGCTCAAAACTTTCTGTGCAGGTGTAGACAATGGCACCCGACATGCCTGCGTTGTCGTTATCCGCCGGGCACTCTTTGGGCCGGAGCAGCACGCAGAAACACCTAGATTGCAGATAAGGGCTTTTTGACATTGACCGCGACCAATATTGAAGATGCACAATCTTCTTGCAATTCCGGCCGAACGAAAGAAGATATCTGCTCAAAACTTTCTGTGCAGGTGTAGACAGTGGCACCCGACATGCCTGCGTTGTCGTTTTCCGCCGGGCACTCTTTGGGCCGGAGCAGCACGCAGAAACACCTAGATTGCAGATAAGGGCTTTTTGACATTGACCGCGACCAATATTGCAGATGCACAAACGTCTTGCAATTCCGGCCGAACGAAAGAAGATATCTGCTCAAAACTTTCTGTGCAGGTGCAGACAGTGGCACCCGGCATGCCTGCGTTGTCGTTTTCCGCCGGGCACTCTTTGGGCCGGCGCAGCACGCAGAAACACCTAGATTGAAGATAAGCGCCTTTTGCCATTGACCGCGACGAACATAGAAGATGCACAATCTTCTTTCAATTCCGGCAGAACGGAAGGAGATATCTGCTCAAACCTTTCTGTGCAGGTGCAGACAGTGGCACCCGACATGCCTGGGTTGTCGTTTTCCGCCGGGCACTCTTTGGGCCGGCGCAGCACGCAGAAACACCTAGATTGAAGATAAGCGCCTTTTTGTCATTGACCGCGACCTACATTGAAGATGCACAATCTTCTTTCAATTCCGGCCGAACGGAAGGAGATATCTGCTCAAAACTTTCTGTGCAGGTGCAGACAGTGGCACCCGACATGCCTGCGTTGTCGTTTTCCGCCGGACACTCTTTGGGCCGGCGCAGCACGCAGAAACACCTAGATTGAAGATAAGCGCCTTTTGCCATTGACCGCGACGAACATAGAAGATGCACAAACGTCTTGCAATTCCGGCCGAATGGAAGGAGATATCTGCTCAAAACTTTCTGTGCAGGTGTAGACAGTGGCACCCGACATGCCTGCGTTGTCGTTTTCCGCCGGGCACTCTTTGGGCCGGAGCAGCACGCAGAAACACCTAGATTGCAGATAAGGGCTTTTTGACATTGACCGCGACCAATATTGCAGATGCACAAACGTCTTGCAATTCCGGCCGAACGAAAGAAGATATCTGCTCAAAACTTTCTGTGCAGGTGCAGACAGTGGCACCCGACATGCCTGCGTTGTCGTTTTCCGCCGGGCACTCTTTGGGCCGGCGCAGCACGCAGAAACACCTAGATTGAAGATAAGCGCCTTTTTGTCATTGACCGCGACCTACATTGAAGATGCACAATCTTCTTTCAATTCCGGCCGAACGGAAGGAGATATCTGCTCAAAACATTATGTGCAGGTGCAGACAGTGGCACCCGACATGCCTGCGTTGTCGTTTTCCGCCGGGCACTCTTTGGGCCGGCGCAGCACGCAGAAACACCTAGATTGAAGATAAGCGCCTTTTTATCATTGACCGCGACCTACATTGAAGATGCACAATCTTCTTTCAATTCCGGCCGAACGGAAGGAGATATCTGCTCAAAACTTTCTGTGCAGGTTCAGACAGTGGCACCCGACATGCCTGCGTTGTCGTTTTCCGCCGGGCACTCTTTGGGCCGGAGCAGCACGCAGAAACACCTAGATTGAAGATAAGCGCCATTTGTCTTTGACCGCGACGAACATAGAAGATGCACAAACTTCTTGCAATTCCGGCCGAATGGAAGGAGATATCTGCTCAAAACTTTCTGTGCAGGTGCAGACAGTGGCACCCGACATGCCTGCGTTGTCGTTTTCCGCCGGGCACTCTTTGGGCCAGAGCAGCACGCAGAAATACCTAGATTGAAGATAAGCGCCTTTTGTCATTGACCGCGACGAACATAGAAGATGCACAAACTTCTTGCAATTCCGGCCGAATGGAAGGAGATATCTGCTCAAAACTTTCTGTGCAGGTGTAGACAGTAGCACCCGACATGCCTGCGTTGTCGTTTTCCGCCGGGCACTCTTTGGGCCGGAGCAGCACGCAGAAACACCTAGATTGAAGATAAGCGCCTTTTGTCATTGACCGCGACGAACATAGAAGATGCACAAACTTCTTGCAATTCCGGCCGAATGGAAGGAGATATCTGCTCAAAACTTTCTGTGCAGGTGTAGACAGTGGCACCCGACATGCCTGCGTTGTCGTTTTCCGCCGGGCACTCTTTGGGCCGGAGCAGCACGCAGAAACACCTAGATTGAAGATAAGCGCCTTTTGCCATTGACCGCGACGAACATAGAAGATGCACAATCTTCTTTCAATTCCGGCAGAACGGAAGGAGATATCTGCTCAAACCTTTCTGTGCAGGTGCAGACAGTGGCACCCGACATGCCTGGGTTGTCGTTTTCCGCCGGGCACTCTTTGGGCCGGCGCAGCACGCAGAAACACCTAGATTGAAGATAAGCGCCTTTTTGTCACTGACCGCGACCTACATTGAAGATGCACAAACTTCTTTCAATTCCGGCCGAACGGAAGGAGATATCTGCTCAAAACTTTCTGTGCAGGTGCAGACAGTGGCACCCGACATGCCTGCGTTGTCGTTTTCCGCCGGACACTCTTTGGGCCGGCGCAGCACGCAGAAACACCTAGATTGAAGATAAGCGCCTTTTGCCATTGACCGCGACGAACATAGAAGATGCACAAACGTCTTGCAATTCCGGCCGAATGGAAGGAGATATCTGCTCAAAACTTTCTGTGCAGGTGTAGACAGTGGCACCCGACATGCCTGCGTTGTCGTTTTCCGCCGGGCACTCTTTGGGCCGGAGCAGCACGCAGAAACACCTAGATTGCAGATAAGGGCTTTTTGACATTGACCGCGACCAATATTGCAGATGCACAAACGTCTTGCAATTCCGGCCGAACGAAAGAAGATATCTGCTCAAAACTTTCTGTGCAGGTGCAGACAGTGGCACCCGACATGCCTGCGTTGTCGTTTTCCGCCGGGCACTCTTTGGGCCGGCGCAGCACGCAGAAACACCTAGATTGAAGATAAGCGCCTTTTGCCATTGACCGCGACGAACATAGAAGATGCACAATCTTCTTTCAATTCCGGCAGAACGGAAGGAGATATCTGCTCAAACCTTTCTGTGCAGGTGCAGACAGTGGCACCCGACATGCCTGGGTTGTCGTTTTCCGCCGGGCACTCTTTGGGCCGGCGCAGCACGCAGAAACACCTAGATTGAAGATAAGCGCCTTTTTGTCATTGACCGCGACCTACATTGAAGATGCACAATCTTCTTTCAATTCCGGCCGAACGGAAGGAGATATCTGCTCAAAACTTTCTGTGCAGGTGCAGACAGTGGCACCCGACATGCCTGCGTTGTCGTTTTCCGCCGGACACTCTTTGGGCCGGCGCAGCACGCAGAAACACCTAGATTGAAGATAAGCGCCTTTTGCCATTGACCGCGACGAACATAGAAGATGCACAAACGTCTTGCAATTCCGGCCGAATGGAAGGAGATATCTGCTCAAAACTTTCTGTGCAGGTGTAGACAGTGGCACCCGACATGCCTGCGTTGTCGTTTTCCGCCGGGCACTCTTTGGGCCGGAGCAGCACGCAGAAACACCTAGATTGCAGATAAGGGCTTTTTGACATTGACCGCGACCAATATTGCAGATGCACAAACGTCTTGCAATTCCGGCCGAACGAAAGAAGATATCTGCTCAAAACTTTCTGTGCAGGTGCAGACAGTGGCACCCGACATGCCTGCGTTGTCGTTTTCCGCCGGGCACTCTTTGGGCCGGCGCAGCACGCAGAAACACCTAGATTGAAGATAAGCGCCTTTTGCCATTGACCGCGACGAACATAGAAGATGCACAATCTTCTTTCAATTCCGGCAGAACGGAAGGAGATATCTGCTCAAACCTTTCTGTGCAGGTGCAGACAGTGGCACCCGACATGCCTGGGTTGTCGTTTTCCGCCGGGCACTCTTTGGGCCGGCGCAGCACGCAGAAACACCTAGATTGAAGATAAGCGCCTTTTTGTCATTGACCGCGACCTACATTGAAGATGCACAATCTTCTTTCAATTCCGGCCGAACGGAAGGAGATATCTGCTCAAAACTTTCTGTGCAGGTGCAGACAGTGGCACCCGACATGCCTGCGTTGTCGTTTTCCGCCGGACACTCTTTGGGCCGGCGCAGCACGCAGAAACACCTAGATTGAAGATAAGCGCCTTTTGCCATTGACCGCGACGAACATAGAAGATGCACAAACGTCTTGCAATTCCGGCCGAATGGAAGGAGATATCTGCTCAAAACTTTCTGTGCAGGTGTAGACAGTGGCACCCGACATGCCTGCGTTGTCGTTTTCCGCCGGGCACTCTTTGGGCCGGAGCAGCACGCAGAAACACCTAGATTGCAGATAAGGGCTTTTTGACATTGACCGCGACCAATATTGCAGATGCACAAACGTCTTGCAATTCCGGCCGAACGAAAGAAGATATCTGCTCAAAACTTTCTGTGCAGGTGCAGACAGTGGCACCCGACATGCCTGCGTTGTCGTTTTCCGCCGGGCACTCTTTGGGCCGGCGCAGCACGCAGAAACACCTAGATTGAAGATAAGCGCCTTTTTGTCATTGACCGCGACCTACATTGAAGATGCACAATCTTCTTTCAATTCCGGCCGAACGGAAGGAGATATCTGCTCAAAACTTTCTGTGCAGGTGCAGACAGTGGCACCCGACATGCCTGCGTTGTCGTTTTCCACCGGGCACTCTTTGGGCCGGCGCAGCACGCAGAAACACCTAGATTGAAGATAAGCGCCTTTTGCCATTGACCGCGACGAACATAGAAGATGCACAAACGTCTTGCAATTCCGGCTGAATGGAAGGAGATATCTGCTCAAAACTTTCTGTGCAGGTGTAGACAGTGGCACCCGACATGCCTGCGTTGTCGTTTTCCGCCGGGCACTCTTTGGGCCGGAGCAGCACGCAGAAACACCTAGATTGCAGATAAGGGCTTTTTGACATTGACCGCGACCAATATTGCAGATGCACAAACGTCTTGCAATTCCGGCCGAACGAAAGAAGATATCTGCTCAAAACTTTCTGTGCAGGTGCAGACAGTGGCACCCGACATGCCTGCGTTGTCGTTTTCCGCCGGGCACTCTTTGGGCCGGCGCAGCACGCAGAAACACCTAGATTGAAGATAAGCTTGACCGCGACCTACATTGAAGATGCACAATCTTCTTTCAATTCCGGCCGAACGGAAGGAGATATCTGCTCAAAACATTATGTGCAGGTGCAGACAGTGGCACCCGACATGCCTGCGTTGTCGTTTTCCGCCGGGCACTCTTTGGGCCGGCGCAGCACGCAGAAACACCTAGATTGAAGATAAGCGCCTTTTTGTCATTGACCGCGACCTACATTGAAGATGCACAATCTTCTTTCAATTCCGGCCGAACGGAAGGAGATATCTGCTCAAAACATTATGTGCAGGTGCAGACAGTGGCAACCGACATGCCTGCGTTGTCGTTTTCCGCCGGGCACTCTTTGGGCCGGCGCAGCACGCAGAAACACCTAGATTGAAGATAAGCGCCTTTTTGTCATTGACCGCGACCTACATTGAAGATGCACAATCTTCTTTCAATTCCGGCCGAACGGAAGGAGATATCTGCTCAAAACTTTCTGTGCAGGTGCAGACAGTGGCACCCGACATTCCTGCGTTGTCGTTTTCCGCCGGGCACTCTTTGGGCCGGCGCAGCACGCAGAAACACCTAGATTGAAGATAAGCGCCTTTTGCCATTCACCGCGACGAACATAGAAGATGCACAAACTTCTTGCAATTCCGGCCGAATGGAAGGAGATATCTGCTCAAAACTTTCTGTGCAGGTGTAGACAATGGCACCCGACATGCCTGCGTTGTCGTTATCCGCCGGGCACTCTTTGGGCTGGAGCAGCAACAGAAACACCTAGATTGCAGATAAGGGCTTTTTGACATTGACCGCGACCAATATTGAAGATGCACAATCTTCTTGCAATTCCGGCCGAACGAAAGAAGATATCTGCTCAAAACTTTCTGTGCAGGTGCAGACAGTGGCACCCGACATGCCTGCCTTGTCGTTTTCCGCCGGGCACTCTTTGGGCCGGCGCAGCACGCAGAAACACCTAGATTGAAGATAAGCGCCTTTTTGTCATTGACCGAGACCTACATTGAAGATGCACAATCTTCTTTCAATTCCGGCCGAACGGAAGGAGATATCTGCTCCAAACTTTCTGTGCAAGTGCAGACAGTGGCACCCGACATGCCTGCGTTGTCGTTTTCCACCGGGCACTCTTTGGGCCGGCGCAGCACGCAGAAACACCTAGATTGAAGATAAGCGCCTTTTGCCATTGACCGCGACGAACATAGAAGATGCACAAACGTCTTGCAATTCCGGCCGAATGGAAGGAGATATCTGCTCCAAACTTTCTGTGCAGGTGCAGACAGTGGCACCCGACATGCCTGCGTTGTCGTTTTCCGCCGGGCACTCTTTGGGCCGGAGCAGCACGCAGAAACACCTAGATTGAAGATAAGCGCCTTTTGTCATTGACCGCGACGAACATAGAAGATGCACAAACTTCTTGCAATTCCAGCCGAATGGAAGGAGATATCTGCTCAAAACTTTCTGTGCAGGTGCAGACAGTGGCACCCGACATGCCTGCGTTGTCGTTTTCCGCCGGGCACTCTTTGGGCCGGAGCAGCACGCAGAAACACCTAGATTGAAGATAAGCGCCTTTTGTCATTGACCGCGACGAACATAGAAGATGCACAAACTTCTTGCAATTCCGGCCGAATGGAAGGAGATATCTGCTCAAAACTTTCTGTGCAGGTGTAGACAGTGGCACCCGACATGCCTGCGTTGTCGTTTTCCGCCGGGCACTCTTTGGGCCGGAGCAGCACGCAGAAACACCTAGATTGAAGATAAGCGCCTTTTGCCATTGACCGCGACGAACATAGAAGATGCACAATCTTCTTTCAATTCCGGCAGAACGGAAGGAGATATCTGCTCAAACCTTTCTGTGCAGGTGCAGACAGTGGCACCCGACATGCCTGGGTTGTCGTTTTCCGCCGGGCACTCTTTGGGCCGGCGCAGCACGCAGAAACACCTAGATTGAAGATAAGCGCCTTTTTGTCATTGACCGCGACCTACATTGAAGATGCACAATCTTCTTTCAATTCCGGCCGAACGGAAGGAGATATCTGCTCAAAACTTTCTGTGCAGGTGCAGACAGTGGCACCCGACATGCCTGCGTTGTCGTTTTCCGCCGGACACTCTTTGGGCCGGCGCAGCACGCAGAAACACCTAGATTGAAGATAAGCGCCTTTTGCCATTGACCGCGACGAACATAGAAGATGCACAAACGTCTTGCAATTCCGGCCGAATGGAAGGAGATATCTGCTCAAAACTTTCTGTGCAGGTGTCGACAGTGGCACCCGACATGCCTGCGTTGTCGTTTTCCGCCGGGCACTCTTTGGGCCGGAGCAGCACGCAGAAACACCTAGATTGCAGATAAGGGCTTTTTGACATTGACCGCGACCAATATTGCAGATGCACAAACGTCTTGCAATTCCGGCCGAACGAAAGAAGATATCTGCTCAAAACTTTCTGTGCAGGTGCAGACAGTGGCACCCGACATGCCTGCGTTGTCGTTTTCCGCCGGGCACTCTTTGGGCCGGCGCAGCACGCAGAAACACCTAGATTGAAGATAAGCGCCTTTTGCCATTGACCGCGACGAACATAGAAGATGCACAATCTTCTTTCAATTCCGGCAGAACGGAAGGAGATATCTGCTCAAACCTTTCTGTGCAGGTGCAGACAGTGGCACCCGACATGCCTGGGTTGTCGTTTTCCGCCGGGCACTCTTTGGGCCGGCGCAGCACCCAGAAACACCTAGATTGAAGATAAGCGCCTTTTTGTCATTGACCGCGACCTACATTGAAGATGCACAATCTTCTTTCAATTCCGGCCGAACGGAAGGAGATATCTGCTCCAAACTTTCTGTGCAAGTGCAGACAGTGGCACCCGACATGCCTGCGTTGTCGTTTTCCACCGGGCACTCTTTGGGCCGGCGCAGCACGCAGAAACACCTAGATTGAAGATAAGCGCCTTTTGCCAGTGACCGCGACGAACATAGAAGATGCACAAACGTCTTGCAATTCCGGCCGAATGGAAGGAGATATCTGCTCAAAACTTTCTGTGCAGGTGCAGACAGTGGCACCCGACATGCCTGCGTTGTCGTTTTCCGCCGGGCACTCTTTGGGCCGGAGCAGCACGCAGAAACACCTAGATTGAAGATAAGCGCCTTTTGTCATTGACCGCGACGAACATAGAAGATGCACAAACTTCTTGCAATTCCAGCCGAATGGAAGGAGATATCTGCTCAAAACTTTCTGTGCAGGTGCAGACAGTGGCACCCGACATGCCTGCGTTGTCGTTTTCCGCCGGGCACTCTTTGGGCCGGAGCAGCACGCAGAAACAACTAGATTGAAGATAAGCGCCTTTTGTCATTGACCGCGACGAACATAGAAGATGCACAAACTTCTTGCAATTCCGGCCGAATGGAAGGAGATATCTGCTCAAAACTTTCTGTGCAGGTGTAGTCAGTGGCACCCGACATGCCTGCGTTGTCGTTTTCCGCCGGGCACTCTTTGGGCCGGAGCAGCACGCAGAAACACCTAGATTGAAGATAAGCGCCTTTTGCCATTGACCGCGACGAACATAGAAGATGCACAATCTTCTTTCAATTCCGGCAGAACGGAAGGAGATATCTGCTCAAACCTTTCTGTGCAGGTGCAGACAGTGGCACCCGACATGCCTGGGTTGTCGTTTTCCGCCGGGCACTCTTTGGGCCGGCGCAGCACGCAGAAACACCTAGATTGAAGATAAGCGCCTTTTTGTCATTGACCGCGACCTACATTGAAGATGCACAATCTTCTTTCAATTCCGGCCGAACGGAAGGAGATATCTGCTCAAAACTTTCTGTGCAGGTGCAGACAGTGGCACCCGACATGCCTGCGTTGTCGTTTTCCGCCGGACACTCTTTGGGCCGGCGCAGCACGCAGAAACACCTAGATTGAAGATAAGCGCCTTTTGCCATTGACCGCGACGAACATAGAAGATGCACAAACGTCTTGCAATTCCGGCCGAATGGAAGGAGATATCTGCTCAAAACTTTCTGTGCAGGTGTAGACAGTGGCACCCGACATGCCTGCGTTGTCGTTTTCCGCCGGGCACTCTTTGGGCCGGAGCAGCACGCAGAAACACCTAGATTGCAGATAAGGGCTTTTTGACATTGACCGCGACCAATATTGCAGATGCACAAACGTCTTGCAATTCCGGCCGAACGAAAGAAGATATCTGCTCAAAACTTTCTGTGCAGGTGCAGACAGTGGCACCCGACATGCCTGCGTTGTCGTTTTCCGCCGGGCACTCTTTGGGCCGGCGCAGCACGCAGAAACACCTAGATTGAAGATAAGCGCCTTTTGCCATTGACCGCGACGAACATAGAAGATGCACAATCTTCTTTCAATTCCGGCAGAACGGAAGGAGATATCTGCTCAAACCTTTCTGTGCAGGTGCAGACAGTGGCACCCGACATGCCTGGGTTGTCGTTTTCCGCCGGGCACTCTTTGGGCCGGCGCAGCACGCAGAAACACCTAGATTGAAGATAAGCGCCTTTTTGTCATTGACCGCGACCTACATTGAAGATGCACAATCTTCTTTCAATTCCGGCCGAACGGAAGGAGATATCTGCTCCAAACTTTCTGTGCAAGTGCAGACAGTGGCACCCGACATGCCTGCGTTGTCGTTTTCCGCCGGGCACTCTTTGGGCCGGCGCAGCACGCAGAAACACCTAGATTGAAGATAAGCGCCTTTTTGTCATTGACCGCGACCTACATTGAAGATGCACAATCTTCTTTCAATTCCGGCCGAACGGAAGGAGATATCTGCTCAAAACTTTCTGTGCAGGTGCAAACAGTGGCACCCGACATGCCTGCGTTGTCGTTTTCCACCGGGCACTCTTTGGGCCGGCGCAGCACGCAGAAACACCTAGATTGAAGATAAGCGCCTTTTGCCATTGACCGCGACGAACATAGAAGATGCACAAACGTCTTGCAATTCCGGCCGAACGAAAGAAGATATCTGCTCAAAACTTTCTGTGCAGGTGCAGACAGTGGCACCCGACATGCCTGCGTTGTCGTTTTCCACCGGGCACTCTTTGGGCCGGCGCAGCACGCAGAAACACCTAGATTGAAGATAAGCGCCTTTTGCCATTGACCGCGACGAACATAGAAGATGCACAAACGTCTTGCAATTCCGGCCGAATGGAAGGAGATATCTGCTCAAAACTTTCTGTGCAGGTGTAGACAGTGGCACCCGACATGCCTGCGTTGTCGTTTTCCGCCGGGCACTCTTTGGGCCGGAGCAGCACGCAGAAACACCTAGATTGCAGATAAGGGCTTTTTGACATTGACCGCGACCAATATTGCAGATGCACAAACGTCTTGCAATTCCGGCCGAACGAAAGAAGATATCTGCTCAAAACTTTCTGTGCAGGTGCAGACAGTGGCACCCGACATGCCTGCGTTGTCGTTTTCCGCCGGGCACTCTTTGGGCCGGCGCAGCACGCAGAAACACCTAGATTGAAGATAAGCGCCTTTCTGTCATTGACCGCGACCTACATTGAAGATGCACAATCTTCTTTCAATTCCGGCCGAACGGAAGGAGATATCTGCTCAAAACTTTCTGTGCAGGTGCAGACAGTGGCACCCGACATGCCTGCGTTGTCGTTTTCCGCCGGGCACTCTTTGGGCCGGCGCAGCACGCAGAAACACCTAGATTGAAGATAAGCGCCTTTTGCCATTGACCGCGACGAACATAGAAGATGCACAAACGTCTTGCAATTCCGGCTGAATGGAAGGAGATATCTGCTCAAAACTTTCTGTGCAGGTGTAGACAGTGGCACCCGACATGCCTGCGTTGTCGTTTTCCGCCGGGCACTCTTTGGGCCGGAGCAGCACGCAGAAACACCTAGATTGCAGATAAGGGCTTTTTGACATTGACCGCGACCAATATTGCAGATGCACAAACGTCTTGCAATTCCGGCCGAACGAAAGAAGATATCTGCTCAAAACTTTCTGTGCAGGTGCAGACAGTGGCACCCGACATGCCTGCGTTGTCGTTTTCCGCCGGGCACTCTTTGGGCCGGCGCAGCACGCAGAAACACCTAGATTGAAGATAAGCGCCTTTTTGTCATTGACCGCGACCTACATTGAAGATGCACAATCTTCTTTCAATTCCGGCCGAACGGAAGGAGATATCTGCTCAAAACATTATGTGCAGGTGCAGACAGTGGCACCCGACATGCCTGCGTTGTCGTTTTCCGCCGGGCACTCTTTGGGCCGGCGCAGCACGCAGAAACACCTAGATTGAAGATAAGCGCCTTTTGCCATTGACCGCGACGAACATAGAAGATGCACAAACGTCTTGCAATTCCGGCCGAATGGAAGGAGATATCTGCTCAAAACTTTCTGTGCAGGTGTAGACAGTGGCACCCGACATGCCTGCGTTGTCGTTTTCCGCCGGGCACTCTTTGGGCCGGAGCAGCACGCAGAAACACCTAGATTGCAGATAAGGGCTTTTTGACATTGACCGCGACCAATATTGTAGATGCACAAACGTCTTGCAATTCCGGCCGAACGAAAGAAGATATCTGCTCAAAACTTTCTGTGCAGGTGCAGACAGTGGCACCCGACATGCCTGCGTTGTCGTTTTCCGCCGGGCACTCTTTGGGCCGGCGCAGCACGCAGAAACACCTAGATTGAAGATAAGCGCCTTTTGCCATTGACCGCGACGAACATAGAAGATGCACAATCTTCTTTCAATTCCGGCAGAACGGAAGGAGATATCTGCTCAAACCTTTCTGTGCAGGTGCAGACAGTGGCACCCGACATGCCTGGGTTGTCGTTTTCCGCCGGGCACTCTTTGGGCCGGCGCAGCACGCAGAAACACCTAGATTGAAGATAAGCGCCTTTTTGTCATTGACCGCGACCTACATTGAAGATGCACAATCTTCTTTCAATTCCGGCCGAACGGAAGGAGATATCTGCTCAAAACTTTCTGTGCAGGTGCAGACAGTGGCACCCGACATGCCTGCGTTGTCGTTTTCCGCCGGACACTCTTTGGGCCGGCGCAGCACGCAGAAACACCTAGATTGAAGATAAGCGCCTTTTGCCATTGACCGCGACGAACATAGAAGATGCACAAACGTCTTGCAATTCCGGCCGAATGGAAGGAGATATCTGCTCAAAACTTTCTGTGCAGGTGTAGACAGTGGCACCCGACATGCCTGCGTTGTCGTTTTCCGCCGGGCACTCTTTGGGCCGGAGCAGCACGCAGAAACACCTAGATTGCAGATAAGAGCTTTTTGACATTGACCGCGACCAATATTGCAGATGCACAAACGTCTTGCAATTCCGGCCGAACGAAAGAAGATATCTGCTCAAAACTTTCTGTGCAGGTGCAGACAGTGGCACCCGACATGCCTGCGTTGTCGTTTTCCGCCCCGCACTCTTTGGGCCGGCGCAGCACGCAGAAACACCTAGATTAAAGATAAGCGCCTTTTGCCATTGACCGCGACGAACATAGAAGATGCACAATCTTCTTTCAATTCCGGCAGAACGGAAGGAGATATCTGCTCAAACCTTTCTGTGCAGGTGCAGACAGTGGCACCCGACATGCCTGGGTTGTCGTTTTCCGCCGGGCACTCTTTGGGCCGGCGCAGCACGCAGAAACACCTAGATTGAAGATAAGCGCCTTTTTGTCATTGACCGCGACCTACATTGAAGATGCACAATCTTCTTTCAATTCCGGCCGAACGGAAGGAGATATCTGCTCAAAACTTTCTGTGCAGGTGCAGACAGTGGCACCCGACATGCCTGCGTTGTCGTTTTCCGCCGGACACTCTTTGGGCCGGCGCAGCACGCAGAAACACCTAGATTGAAGATAAGCGCCTTTTGCCATTGACCGCGACGAACATAGAAGATGCACAAACGTCTTGCAATTCCGGCCGAATGGAAGGAGATATCTGCTCAAAACTTTCTGTGCAGGTGTAGACAGTGGCACCCGACATGCCTGCGTTGTCGTTTTCCGCCGGGCACTCTTTGGGCCGGAGCAGCACGCAGAAACACCTAGATTGCAGATAAGGGCTTTTTGACATTGACCGCGACCAATATTGCAGATGCACAAACGTCTTGCAATTCCGGCCGAACGAAAGAAGATATCTGCTCAAAACTTTCTGTGCAGGTGCAGACAGTGGCACCCGACATGCCTGCGTTGTCGTTTTCCGCCGGGCACTCTTTGGGCCGGCGCAGCACGCAGAAACACCTAGATTGAAGATAAGCGCCTTTTTGTCATTGACCGCGACCTACATTGAAGATGCACAATCTTCTTTCAATTCCGGCCGAACGGAAGGAGATATCTGCTCAAAACTTTCTGTGCAGGTGCAGACAGTGGCACCCGACATGCCTGCGTTGTCGTTTTCCACCGGGCACTCTTTGGGCCGGCGCAGCACGCAGAAACACCTAGATTGAAGATAAGCGCCTTTTGCCATTGACCGCGACGAACATAGAAGATGCACAAACGTCTTGCAATTCCGGCTGAATGGAAGGAGATATCTGCTCAAAACTTTCTGTGCAGGTGTAGACAGTGGCACCCGACATGCCTGCGTTGTCGTTTTCCGCCGGGCACTCTTTGGGCCGGAGCAGCACGCAGAAACACCTAGATTGCAGATAAGGGCTTTTTGACATTGACCGCGACCAATATTGCAGATGCACAAACGTCTTGCAATTCCGGCCGAACGAAAGAAGATATCTGCTCAAAACTTTCTGTGCAGGTGCAGACAGTGGCACCCGACATGCCTGCGTTGTCGTTTTCCGCCGGGCACTCTTTGGGCCGGCGCAGCACGCAGAAACACCTAGATTGAAGATAAGCTTGACCGCGACCTACATTGAAGATGCACAATCTTCTTTCAATTCCGGCCGAACGGAAGGAGATATCTGCTCAAAACATTATGTGCAGGTGCAGACAGTGGCACCCGACATGCCTGCGTTGTCGTTTTCCGCCGGGCACTCTTTGGGCCGGCGCAGCACGCAGAAACACCTAGATTGAAGATAAGCGCCTTTTGCCATTGACCGCGACGAACATAGAAGATGCACAAACGTCTTGCAATTCCGGCCGAATGGAAGGAGATATCTGCTCAAAACTTTCTGTGCAGGTGTAGACAGTGGCACCCGACATGCCTGCGTTGTCGTTTTCCGCCGGGCACTCTTTGGGCCGGAGCAGCACGCAGAAACACCTATATTGCAGATAAGGGCTTTTTGACATTGACCGCGACCAATATTGCAGATGCACAAACTTCTTGAAATTCCGGCCGAACGAAAGAAGATATCTGCTCAAAACTTTCTGTGCAGGTGCAGACAGTGGCACCCGACATGCCTGCGTTGTCGTTTTCCGCCGGGCACTCTTTGGGCCGGCGCAGCACGCAGAAACACCTAGATTGAAGATAAGCGCCTTTTTGTCATTGACCGCGACCTACATTGAAGATGCACAATCTTCTTTCAATTCCGGCCGAACGGAAGGAGATATCTGCTCAAAACTTTCTGTGCAGGTGCAGACAGTGGCACCCGACATGCCTGCGTTGTCGTTTTCCGCCGGGCACTCTTTGGGCCGGCGCAGCACGCAGAAACACCTAGATTGAAGATAATCGCCTTTTTGTCATTGACCGCGACCTACATTGAAGATGCACAATCTTCTTTCAATTCCGGCCGAACGGAAGGAGATATCTGCTCAAAACTTTCTGTGCAGGTGCAGACAGTGGCACCCGACATGCCTGCGTTGTCGTTTTCCACCGGGCACTCTTTGGGCCGGCGCAGCACGCAGAAACACCTAGATTGAAGATAAGCGCCTTTTGCCATTGACCGCGACGAACATAGAAGATGCACAAACGTCTTGCAATTCCGGCCGATTGGAAGGAGATATCTGCTCAAAACTTTCTGTGCAGGTGTAGACAGTGGCACCCGACATGCCTGCGTTGTCGTTTTCCGCCGGGCACTCTTTGGGCCGGAGCAGCACGCAGAAACACCTAGATTGCAGATAAGGGCTTTTTGACATTGACCGCGACCAATATTGCAGATGCACAAACGTCTTGCAATTCCGGCCGAACGAAAGAAGATATCTGCTCAAAACTTTCTGTGCAGGTGCAGACAGTGGCACCCGACATGCCTGCGTTGTCGTTTTCCGCCGGGCACTCTTTGGGCCGGCGCAGCACGCAGAAACACCTAGATTGAAGATAAGCGCCTTTCTGTCATTGACCGCGACCTACATTGAAGATGCACAATCTTCTTTCAATTCCGGCCGAACGGAAGGAGATATCTGCTCAAAACTTTCTGTGCAGGTGCAGACAGTGGCACCCGACATGCCTGCGTTGTCGTTTTCCGCCGGGCACTCTTTGGGCCGGCGCAGCACGCAGAAACACCTAGATTGAAGATAAGCGCCTTTTTGTCATTGACCGCGACCTACATTGAAGATGCACAATCTTCTTTCAATTCCGGCCGAACGGAAGGAGATATCTGCTCAAAACTTTCTGTGCAGGTGCAGACAGTGGCACCCGACATGCCTGCGTTGTCGTTTTCCGCCGGACACTCTTTGGGCCGGCGCAGCACGCAGAAACACCTAGATTGAAGATAAGCGCCTTTTGCCATTGACCGCGACGAACATAGAAGATGCACAAACGTCTTGCAATTCCGGCCGAATGGAAGGAGATATCTGCTCAAAACTTTCTGTGCAGGTGTAGACAGTGGCACCCGACATGCCTGCGTTGTCGTTTTCCGCCGGGCACTCTTTGGGCCGGAGCAGCACGCAGAAACACCTAGATTGCAGATAAGGGCTTTTTGACATTGACCGCGACCAATATTGCAGATGCACAAACGTCTTGCAATTCCGGCCGAACGAAAGAAGATATCTGCTCAAAACTTTCTGTGCAGGTGCAGACAGTGGCACCCGACATGCCTGCGTTGTCGTTTTCCGCCGGGCACTCTTTGGGCCGGCGCAGCACGCAGAAACACCTAGATTGAAGATAAGCGCCTTTTTGTCATTGACCGCGACCTACATTGAAGATGCACAATCTTCTTTCAATTCCGGCCGAACGGAAGGAGATATCTGCTCAAAACTTTCTGTGCAGGTGCAGACAGTGGCACCCGACATGCCTGCGTTGTCATTTTCCGCCGGACACTCTTTGGGCCGGCGCAGCACGCAGAAACACCTAGATTGAAGATAAGCGCCTTTTGCCATTGACCGCGACGAACATAGAAGATGCACAAATGTCTTGCAATTCTGGCCGAATGGAAGGAGATATCTGCTCAAAACTTTCTGTGCAGGTGCAGACAGTGGCACCCGACATGCCTGCGTTGTCGTTTTCCGCCGGGCACTCTTTGGGCTGGAGCAGCACGTAGAAACACCTAGATTGCAGATAAGGGCTTTTTGACATTGACCGCGACCAATATTGCAGATGCACAAACGTCTTGCAATTCCGGCCGAACGAAAGAAGATATCTGCTCAAAACTTTCTGTGCAGGTGCAGACAGTGGCACCCGACATGCCTGCGTTGTCGTTTTCCGCCGGGCACTCTTTGGGCCGGCGCAGCACGCAGAAACACCTAGATTGAAGATAAGCGCCTTTTTGTCATTGACCGCGACCTACATTGAAGATGCACAATCTTCTTTCAATTCCGGCCGAACGGAAGGAGATATCTGCTCAAAACATGATGTGCAGGTGCAGTCAGTGGCACCCGACATGCCTGCGTTGTCGTTTTCCGCCGGGCACTCTTTGGGCCGGCGCAGCACGCAGAAACACCTAGATTGAAGATAAGCGCCTTTTTGTCATTGACCGCGACCTACATTGAAGATGCACAATCTTCTTTCAATTCCGGCCGAACGGAAGGAGATATCTGCTCAAAACTTTCTGTGCAGGTGCAGACAGTGGCACCCGACATGCCTGCGTTGTCGTTTTCCGCCGGGCACTCTTTGGGCCGGCGCAGCACGCAGAAACACCTAGATTGAAGATAATCGCCTATTTGTCATTGACCGCGACCTACATTGAAGATGCACAATCTTCTTTCAATTCCGGCCGAACGGAAGGAGATATCTGCTCAAAACTTTCTGTGCAGGTGCAGACAGTGGCACCCGACATGCCTGCGTTGTCGTTTTCCACCGGGCACTCTTTGGGCCGGCGCAGCACGCAGAAACACCTAGATTGAAGATAAGCGCCTTTTGCCATTGACCGCGACGAACATAGAAGATGCACAAACGTCTTGCAATTCCGGCCGAATGGAAGGAGATATCTGCTCAAAACTTTCTGTGCAGGTGTAGACAGTGGCACCCGACATGCCTGCGTTGTCGTTTTCCGCCGGGCACTCTTTGGGCCGGAGCAGCACGCAGAAACACCTAGATTGCAGATAAGGGCTTTTTGACATTGACCGCGACCAATATTGCAGATGCACAAACGTCTTGCAATTCCGGCCGAACGAAAGAAGATATCTGCTCAAAACTTTCTGTGCAGGTGCAGACAGTGGCACCCGACATGCCTGCGTTGTCGTTTTCCGCCGGGCACTCTTTGGGCCGGCGCAGCACGCAGAAACACCTAGATTGAAGATAAGCGCCTTTTTGTCATTGACCGCGACCTACATTGAAGATGCACAATCTTCTTTCAATTCCGGCCGAACGGAAGGAGATATCTGCTCAAAACTTTCTGTGCAGGTGCAGACAGTGGCACCCGACATGCCTGCGTTGTCGTTTTCCGCCGGGCACTCTTTGGGCCGGAGCAGCTCGCAGAAACACCTAGATTGAAGATAAGCGCCTTTTGCCATTGACCGCGACGAACATAGAAGATGCACAATCTTCTTTCAATTCCGGCAGAACGGAAGGAGATATCTGCTCAAACCTTTCTGTGCAGGTGCAGACAGTGGCACCCGACATGCCTGCGTTGTCGTTTTCAGCCGGGCACTCTTTGGGCCGGCGCAGCACGCAGAAACACCTAGATTGAAGATAAGCGCCTTTTTGTCATTGACCGCGACCTACATTGAAGATGCACAATCTTCTTTCAATTCCGGCCGAACGGAAGGAGATATCTGCTCAAAACATTCTGTGCAGGTGAAGACAGTGGCACCCGACATGCCTGGGTTGTCGTTTTCCGCCGGGCACTCTTTGGGCCGGCGCAGCACGCAGAAACACCTAGATTGAAGATAAGCGTCTTTTTGTCATTGACCGCGACCTACATTGAAGATGCACAATCTTCTTTCAATTCCGGCCGAACGGAAGGAGATATCTGCTAAAAACTTTCTGTGCAGGTGCAGACAGTGGCACCCGACATGCCTGCGTTGTCGTTTTCCGCCGGGCACTCTTTGGGCCGGAGCAGCACGCAGAAACACCTAGATTGAAGATAAGCGCCTTTTGTCATTGACCGCGACGAACATAGAAGATGCACAAACTTCTTGCAATTCCGGCCGAATGGAAGGAGATATCTGCTCAAAACTTTCTGTGCAGGTGTAGACAGTGGCACCCGACATGCCTGCGCTGTCGTTTTCCGCCGGGCACTCTTTGGGCCGGAGCAGCACGCAGAAACACCTAGATTGCAGATAAGGGCTTTTTGACATTGACCGCGACCAATATTGAAGATGCACAAACGTCTTGCAATTCCGGCCGAACGAAAGAAGATATCTGCTCAACACTTTATGTGCAGGTGCAGACAGTGGCACCCGACATGCCTGCGTTGTCGTTTTCCGCCGGGCACTCTTTGGGCCGGCGCAGCACGCAGAAACACCTAGATTGAAGATAAGCGCCTTTTGCCATTGACCGCGATGAACATAGAAGATGCACAAACGTCTTGCAATTCCGGCCGAATGGAAGGAGATATCTGCTCAAAACTTTCTGTGCAGGTGTAGACAGTGGCACCCGACATGCCTGCGTTGTCGTTTTCCGCCGGGCACTCTTTGGGCCGGCGCAGCACGCAGAAACACCTAGATTGAAGATAAGCGCCTTTTTGTCATTGACCGCGACCTACATTGAAGATGCACAATCTTCTTTCAATTCCGGCCGAACGGAAGGAGATATCTGCTCAAAACTTTCTGTGCAGGTGCAGACAGTGGCACCCGACATGCCTGCGTTGTCGTTTTCCGCCGGGCACTCTTTGGGCCGGCGCAGCACGCAGAAACACCTGGATTGAAGATAAGCGCCTTTTGCCATTCACCGCGACGAACATAGAAGATGCACAAACTTCTTGCAATTCCGGCCGAATGGAAGGAGATATCTGCTCAAAACTTACTGTGCAGGTGTAGACAATGGCACCCGACATGCCTGCGTTGTCGTTATCCGCCGAGCACTCTTTGGGCCGGAGCAGCACGCAGAAACACCTAGATTGCAGATAAGGGCTTTTTGACATTGACCGCGACCAATATTGAAGATGCACAATCTTCTTGCAATTCCGGCCGAACGAAAGAAGATATCTGCTCAAAACTTTCTGTGCAGGTGCAGACAGTGGCACCCGACATGCCTGCCTTGTCGTTTTCCGCCGGGCACTCTTTGGGCCGGCGCAGCACGCAGAAACACCTAGATTGAAGATAAGCGCCTTTTTGTCATTGACCGAGACCTACATTGAAGATGCACAATCTTCTTTCAATTCCGGCCGAACGGAAGGAGATATCTGCTCAAAACTTTCTGTGCAGGTGCAGACAGTGGCACCCGACATGCCTGCGTTGTCGTTTTCCACCGGGCACTCTTTGGGCCGGCGCAGCACGCAGAAACACCTAGATTGAAGATAAGCGCCTTTTGCCATTGACCGCGACGAACATAGAAGATGCACAAACGTCTTGCAATTCCGGCCGAATGGAAGGAGATATCTGCTCAAAACTTTCTGTGCAGGTGCAGACAGTGGCACCCGACATGCCTGCGTTGTCGTTTTCCGCCGGGCACTCTTTGGGCCGGAGCAGCACGCAGAAACACCTAGATTGAAGATAAGCGCCTTTTGTCATTGACCGCGACGAACATAGAAGATGCACAAACTTCTTGCAATTCCGGCCGAATGGAAGGAGATATCTGCTCAAAACTTTCTGTGCAGGTGCAGACAGTGGCACCCGACATGCCTGCGTTGTCGTTTTCCGCCGGGCACTCTTTGGGCCGGAGCAGCACGCAGAAACACCTAGATTGAAGATAAGCGCCTTTTGTCATTGACCGCGACGAACATAGAAGATGCACAAACTTCTTGCAATTCCGGCCGAATGGAAGGAGATATCTGCTCAAAACTTTCTGTGCAGGTGTAGACAGTGGCACCCGACATGCCTGCGTTGTCGTTTTCCGCCGGGCACTCTTTGGGCCGGAGCAGCACGCAGAAACACCTAGATTGAAGATAAGCGCCTTTTGCCATTGACCGCGACGAACATAGAAGATGCACAATCTTCTTTCAATTCCGGCAGAACGGAAGGAGATATCTGCTCAAACCTTTCTGTGCAGGTGCAGACAGTGGCACCCGACATGCCTGGGTTGTCGTTTTCCGCCGGGCACTCTTTGGGCCGGCGCAGCACACAGAAACACCTAGATTGAAGATAAGCGCCTTTTTGTCATTGACCGCGACCTACATTGAAGATGCACAATCTTCTTGCAATTCCGGCCGAACGAAAGAAGATATCTGCTCAAACTTTCTGTGCAGGTGCAGACAGTGGCACCCGACATGCCTGCCTTGTCGTTTTCCGCCGGGCACTCTTTGGGCCGGCGCAGCACGCAGAAACACCTAGATTGAAGATAAGCGCCTTTTGCCATTGACCGCGACGAACATAGAAGATGCACAAACGTCTTGCAATTCCGGCCGAATGGAAGGAGATATCTGCTCAAAACTTTCTGTGCAGGTGTAGACAGTGGCACCCGACATGCCTGCGTTGTCGTTTTCCGCCGGGCACTCTTTGGGCCGGAGCAGCACGCAGAAACACCTAGATTGCAGATAAGGGCTTTTTGACATTGACCGCGACCAATATTGCAGATGCACAAACGTCTTGCAATTCCGGCCGAACGAAAGAAGATATCTGCTCAAATCTTTCTGTGCAGGTGCAGACAGTGGCACCCGACATGCCTGCGTTGTCGTTTTCCACCGGGCACTCTTTGGGCCGGCGCAGCACGCAGAAACACCTAGATTGAAGATAAGCGCCTTTTGCCATTGACCGCGACGAACATAGAAGATGCACAATCTTCTTTCAATTCCGGCAGAACGGAAGGAGATATCTGCTCAAAACTTTCTGTGCAGGTGCAGACAGTGGCACCCGACATGCCTGGGTTGTCGTTTTCCGCCGGGCACTCTTTGGGCCGGCGCAGCACGCAGAAACACCTAGATTGAAGATAAGCGCCTTTTTGTCATTGACCGCGACCTACATTGAAGATGCACAATCTTCTTTCAATTCCGGCCGAACGGAAGGAGATATCTGCTCAAAACTTTCTGTGCAGGTGCAGACAGTGGCACCCGACATGCCTGCGTTGTCATTTTCCGCCGGACACTCTTTGGGCCGGCGCAGCACGCAGAAACACCTAGATTGAAGATAAGCGCCTTTTGCCATTGACCGCGACGAACATAGAAGATGCACAAATGTCTTGCAATTCTGGCCGAATGGAAGGAGATATCTGCTCAAAACTTTCTGTGCAGGTGCAGACAGTGGCACCCGACATGCCTGCGTTGTCGTTTTCCGCCGGGCACTCTTTGGGCTGGAGCAGCACGTAGAAACACCTAGATTGCAGATAAGGGCTTTTTGACATTGACCGCGACCAATATTGCAGATGCACAAACGTCTTGCAATTCCGGCCGAACGAAAGAAGATATCTGCTCAAAACTTTCTGTGCAGGTGCAGACAGTGGCACCCGACATGCCTGCGTTGTCGTTTTCCGCCGGGCACTCTTTGGGCCGGCGCAGCACGCAGAAACACCTAGATTGAAGATAAGCGCCTTTTTGTCATTGACCGCGACCTACATTGAAGATGCACAATCTTCTTTCAATTCCGGCCGAACGGAAGGAGATATCTGCTCAAAACTTTCTGTGCAGGTGCAGACAGTGGCACCCGACATGCCTGCGTTGTCGTTTTCCACCAGGCACTCTTTGGGCCGGCGCAGCACGCAGAAACACCTAGATTGAAGATAAGCGCCTTTTGCCATTGACCGCGACGAACATAGAAGATGCACAAACGTCTTGCAATTCCGGCCGAATGGAAGGAGATATCTGCTCAAAACTTTCTGTGCAGGTGCAGACAGTGGCACCCGACATGCCTGCGTTGTCGTTTTCCGCCGGGCACTCTTTGGGCCGGCGCAGCACGCAGAAACACCTAGATTGAAGATAAGCGCTTTTTGCCATTCACCGCGACGAACATAGAAGATGCACAAACTTCTTGCAATTCCGGCCGAATGGAAGGAGATATCTGCTCAAAACTTTCTGTGCAGGTGTAGACAATGGCACCCGAAATGCCTGCGTTGTCGTTATCCGCCGGGCACTCTTTGGGCCGGAGCAGCACGCAGAAACACCTAGATTGCAGATAAGGGCTTTTTGACATTGACCGCGACCAATATTGAAGATGCACAATCTTCTTGCAATTCCGGCCGAACGAAAGAAGATATCTGCTCAAACTTTCTGTGCAGGTGCAGACAGTGGCACCCGACATGCCTGCCTTGTCGTTTTCCGCCGGGCACTCTTTGGGCCGGCGCAGCACGCAGAAACACCTAGATTGAAGATAAGCGCCTTTTGCCATTGACCGCGACGAACATAGAAGATGCACAAACGTCTTGCAATTCCGGCCGAATGGAAGGAGATATCTGCTCAAAACTTTCTGTGCAGGTGTAGACAGTGGCACCCGACATGCCTGCGTTGTCGTTTTCCGCCGGGCACTCTTTGGGCCGGAGCAGCACGCAGAAACACCTAGATTGCAGATAAGGGCTTTTTGACATTGACCGCGACCAATATTGCAGATGCACAAACGTCTTGCAATTCCGGCCGAACGAAAGAAGATATCTGCTCAAAACTTTCTGTGCAGGTGCAGACAGTGGCACCCGACATGCCTGCGTTGTCGTTTTCCACCGGGCACTCTTTGGGCCGGCGCAGCACGCAGAAACACCTAGATTGAAGATAAGCGCCTTTTGCCATTGACCGCGACGAACATAGAAGATGCACAATCTTCTTTCAATTCCGGCAGAACGGAAGGAGATATCTGCTCAAACCTTTCTGTGCAGGTGCAGACAGTGGCACCCGACATGCCTGGGTTGTCGTTTTCCGCCGGGCACTCTTTGGGCCGGCGCAGCACGCAGAAACACCTAGATTGAAGATAAGCGCCTTTTTGTCATTGACCGCGACCTACATTGAAGATGCACAATCTTCTTTCAATTCCGGCCGAACGGAAGGAGATATCTGCTCAAAACTTTCTGTGCAGGTGCAGACAGTGGCACCCGACATGCCTGCGTTGTCATTTTCCGCCGGACACTCTTTGGGCCGGCGCAGCACGCAGAAACACCTAGATTGAAGATAAGCGCCTTTTGCCATTGACCGCGACGAACATAGAAGATGCACAAATGTCTTGCAATTCTGGCCGAATGGAAGGAGATATCTGCTCAAAACTTTCTGTGCAGGTGCAGACAGTGGCACCCGACATGCCTGCGTTGTCGTTTTCCGCCGGGCACTCTTTGGGCTGGAGCAGCACGCAGAAACACCTAGATTGCAGATAAGGGCTTTTTGACATTGACCGCGACCAATATTGCAGATGCACAAACGTCTTGCAATTCCGGCCGAACGAAAGAAGATATCTGCTCAAAACTTTCTGTGCAGGTGCAGACAGTGGCACCCGACATGCCTGCGTTGTCGTTTTCCGCCGGGCACTCTTTGGGCCGGCGCAGCACGCAGAAACACCTAGATTGAAGATAAGCGCCTTTTTGTCATTGACCGCGACCTACATTGAAGATGCACAATCTTCTTTCAATTAGGGCCGAACGGAAGGAGATATCTGCTCAAAACTTTCTGTGCAGGTGCAGACAGTGGCACCCGACATGCCTGCGTTGTCGTTTTCCACCGGGCACTCTTTGGGCCGGCGCAGCACGCAGAAACACCTAGATTGAAGATAAGCGCCTTTTGCCATTGACCGCGACGAACATAGAAGATGCACAAACGTCTTGCAATTCCGGCTGAATGGAAGGAGATATCTGCTCAAAACTTTCTGTGCAGGTGTAGACAGTGGCACCCGACATGCCTGCGTTGTCGTTTTCCGCCGGGCACTCTTTGGGCCGGAGCAGCACGCAGAAACACCTAGATTGCAGATAAGGGCTTTTTGACATTGACCGCGACCAATATTGCAGATGCACAAACGTCTTGCAATTCCGGCCGAACGAAAGAAGATATCTGCTCAAAACTTTCTGTGCAGGTGCAGACAGTGGCACCCGACATGCCTGCGTTGTCGTTTTCCGCCGGGCACTCTTTGGGCCGGCGCAGCACGCAGAAACACCTAGATTGAAGATAAGCGCCTTTTTGTCATTGACCGCGACCTACATTGAAGATGCACAATCTTCTTTCAATTCCGGCCGAACGGAAGGAGATATCTGCTCAAAACATTATGTGCAGGTGCAGACAGTGGCAACCGACATGCCTGCGTTGTCGTTTTCCGCCGGGCACTCTTTGGGCCGGCGCAGCACGCAGAAACACCTAGATTGAAGATAAGCGCCTTTTTGTCATTGACCGCGACCTACATTGAAGATGCACAATCTTCTTTCAATTCCGGCCGAACGGAAGGAGATATCTGCTCAAAACTTTCTGTGCAGGTGCAGACAGTGGCACCCGACATTCCTGCGTTGTCGTTTTCCGCCGGGCACTCTTTGGGCCGGCGCAGCACGCAGAAACACCTAGATTGAAGATAAGCACCTTTTGCCATTCACCGCGACGAACATAGAAGATGCACAAACTTCTTGCAATTCCGGCCGAATGGAAGGAGATATCTGCTCAAAACTTTCTGTGCAGGTGTAGACAATGGCACCCGACATGCCTGCGTTGTCGTTATCCGCCGGGCACTCTTTGGGCTGGAGCAGCAACAGAAACACCTAGATTGCAGATAAGGGCTTTTTGACATTGACCGCGACCAATATTGAAGATGCACAATCTTCTTGCAATTCCGGCCGAACGAAAGAAGATATCTGCTCAAAACTTTCTGTGCAGGTGCAGACAGTGGCACCCGACATGCCTGCCTTGTCGTTTTCCGCCGGGCACTCTTTGGGCCGGCGCAGCACGCAGAAACACCTAGATTGAAGATAAGCGCCTTTTTGTCATTGACCGAGACCTACATTGAAGATGCACAATCTTCTTTCAATTCCGGCCGAACGGAAGGAGATATCTGCTCCAAACTTTCTGTGCAAGTGCAGACAGTGGCACCCGACATGCCTGCGTTGTCGTTTTCCACCGGGCACTCTTTGGGCCGGCGCAGCACGCAGAAACACCTAGATTGAAGATAAGCGCCTTTTGCCATTGACCGCGACGAACATAGAAGATGCACAAACGTCTTGCAATTCCGGCCGAATGGAAGGAGATATCTGCTCAAAACTTTCTGTGCAGGTGCAGACAGTGGCACCCGACATGCCTGCGTTGTCGTTTTCCGCCGGGCACTCTTTGGGCCGGAGCAGCACGCAGAAACACCTAGATTGAAGATAAGCGCCTTTTGTCATTGACCGCGACGAACATAGAAGATGCACAAACTTCTTGCAATTCCAGCCGAATGGAAGGAGATATCTGCTCAAAACTTTCTGTGCAGGTGCAGACAGTGGCACCCGACATGCCTGCGTTGTCGTTTTCCGCCGGGCACTCTTTGGGCCGGAGCAGCACGCAGAAACACCTAGATTGAAGATAAGCGCCTTTTGTCATTGACCGCGACGAACATAGAAGATGCACAAACTTCTTGCAATTCCGGCCGAATGGAAGGAGATATCTGCTCAAAACTTTCTGTGCAGGTGTAGACAGTGGCACCCGACATGCCTGCGTTGTCGTTTTCCGCCGGGCACTCTTTGGGCCGGAGCAGCACGCAGAAACACCTAGATTGAAGATAAGCGCCTTTTGCCATTGACCGCGACGAACATAGAAGATGCACAATCTTCTTTCAATTCCGGCAGAACGGAAGGAGATATCTGCTCAAACCTTTCTGTGCAGGTGCAGACAGTGGCACCCGACATGCCTGGGTTGTCGTTTTCCGCCGGGCACTCTTTGGGCCGGCGCAGCACGCAGAAACACCTAGATTGAAGATAAGCGCCTTTTTGTCATTGACCGCGACCTACATTGAAGATGCACAATCTTCTTTCAATTCCGGCCGAACGGAAGGAGATATCTGCTCAAAACTTTCTGTGCAGGTGCAGACAGTGGCACCCGACATGCCTGCGTTGTCGTTTTCCGCCGGACACTCTTTGGGCCGGCGCAGCATGCAGAAACACCTAGATTGAAGATAAGCGCCTTTTGCCATTGACCGCGACGAACATAGAAGATGCACAAACGTCTTGCAATTCCGGCCGAATGGAAGGAGATATCTGCTCAAAACTTTCTGTGCAGGTGTAGACAGTGGCACCCGACATGCCTGCGTTGTCGTTTTCCGCCGGGCACTCTTTGGGCCGGAGCAGCACGCAGAAACACCTAGATTGCAGATAAGGGCTTTTTGACATTGACCGCGACCAATATTGCAGATGCACAAACGTCTTGCAATTCCGGCCGAACGAAAGAAGATATCTGCTCAAAACTTTCTGTGCAGGTGCAGACAGTGGCACCCGACATGCCTGCGTTGTCGTTTTCCGCCGGGCACTCTTTGGGCCGGCGCAGCACGCAGAAACACCTAGATTGAAGATAAGCGCCTTTTGCCATTGACCGCGACGAACATAGAAGATGCACAAACTTCTTGCAATTCCGGCCGAATGGAAGGAGATATCTGCTCAAAACTTACTGTGCAGGTGTAGACAATGGCACCCGACATGCCTGCGTTGTCGTTATCCGCCGAGCACTCTTTGGGCCGGAGCAGCACGCAGAAACACCTAGATTGCAGATAAGGGCTTTTTGACATTGACCGCGACCAATATTGAAGATGCACAATCTTCTTGCAATTCCGGCCGAACGAAAGAAGATATCTGCTCAAAACTTTCTGTGCAGGTGCAGACAGTGGCACCCGACATGCCTGCCTTGTCGTTTTCCGCCGGGCACTCTTTGGGCCGGCGCAGCACGCAGAAACACCTAGATTGAAGATAAGCGCCTTTTTGTCATTGACCGAGACCTACATTGAAGATGCACAATCTTCTTTCAATTCCGGCCGAACGGAAGGAGATATCTGCTCAAAACTTTCTGTGCAGGTGCAGACAGTGGCACCCGACATGCCTGCGTTGTCGTTTTCCACCGGGCACTCTTTGGGCCGGCGCAGCACGCAGAAACACCTAGATTGAAGATAAGCGCCTTTTGCCATTGACCGCGACGAACATAGAAGATGCACAAACGTCTTGCAATTCCGGCCGAATGGAAGGAGATATCTGCTCAAAACTTTCTGTGCAGGTGCAGACAGTGGCACCCGACATGCCTGCGTTGTCGTTTTCCGCCGGGCACTCTTTGGGCCGGAGCAGCACGCAGAAACACCTAGATTGAAGATAAGCGCCTTTTGTCATTGACCGCGACGAACATAGAAGATGCACAAACTTCTTGCAATTCCGGCCGAATGGAAGGAGATATCTGCTCAAAACTTTCTGTGCAGGTGCAGACAGTGGCACCCGACATGCCTGCGTTGTCGTTTTCCGCCGGGCACTCTTTGGGCCGGAGCAGCACGCAGAAACACCTAGATTGAAGATAAGCGCCTTTTGTCATTGACCGCGACGAACATAGAAGATGCACAAACTTCTTGCAATTCCGGCCGAATGGAAGGAGATATCTGCTCAAAACTTTCTGTGCAGGTGTAGACAGTGGCACCCGACATGCCTGCGTTGTCGTTTTCCGCCGGGCACTCTTTGGGCCGGAGCAGCACGCAGAAACACCTAGATTGAAGATAAGCGCCTTTTGCCATTGACCGCGACGAACATAGAAGATGCACAATCTTCTTTCAATTCCGGCAGAACGGAAGGAGATATCTGCTCAAACCTTTCTGTGCAGGTGCAGACAGTGGCACCCGACATGCCTGGGTTGTCGTTTTCCGCCGGGCACTCTTTGGGCCGGCGCAGCACACAGAAACACCTAGATTGAAGATAAGCGCCTTTTTGTCATTGACCGCGACCTACATTGAAGATGCACAATCTTCTTGCAATTCCGGCCGAACGAAAGAAGATATCTGCTCAAACTTTCTGTGCAGGTGCAGACAGTGGCACCCGACATGCCTGCCTTGTCGTTTTCCGCCGGGCACTCTTTGGGCCGGCGCAGCACGCAGAAACACCTAGATTGAAGATAAGCGCCTTTTGCCATTGACCGCGACGAACATAGAAGATGCACAAACGTCTTGCAATTCCGGCCGAATGGAAGGAGATATCTGCTCAAAACTTTCTGTGCAGGTGTAGACAGTGGCACCCGACATGCCTGCGTTGTCGTTTTCCGCCGGGCACTCTTTGGGCCGGAGCAGCACGCAGAAACACCTAGATTGCAGATAAGGGCTTTTTGACATTGACCGCGACCAATATTGCAGATGCACAAACGTCTTGCAATTCCGGCCGAACGAAAGAAGATATCTGCTCAAAACTTTCTGTGCAGGTGCAGACAGTGGCACCCGACATGCCTGCGTTGTCGTTTTCCGCCGGGCACTCTTTGGGCCGGCGCAGCACGCAGAAACACCTAGATTGAAGATAAGCGCCTTTTTGTCATTGACCGCGACCTACATTGAAGATGCACAATCTTCTTTCAATTCCGGCCGAACGGAAGGAGATATCTGCTCAAAACTTTCTGTGCAGGTGCAAACAGTGGCACCCGACATGCCTGCGTTGTCGTTTTCCACCGGGCACTCTTTGGGCCGGCGCAGCACGCAGAAACACCTAGATTGAAGATAAGCGCCTTTTGCCATTGACCGCGACGAACATAGAAGATGCACAAACGTCTTGCAATTCCGGCTGAATGGAAGGAGATATCTGCTCAAACCTTTCTGTGCAGGTGCAGACAGTGGCACCCGACATGCCTGCGTTGTCGTTTTCAGCCAGGCACTCTTTGGGCCGGCGCAGCACGCAGAAACACCTAGATTGAAGATAAGCGCCTTTTTGTCATTGACCGCGACCTACATTGAAGATGCACAATCTTCTTTCAATTCCGGCCGAACGGAAGGAGATATCTGCTCAAAACTTTCTGTGCAGGTGCAGACAGTGGCACCCGACATGCCTGCGTTGTCATTTTCCGCCGGACACTCTTTGGGCCGGCGCAGCACGCAGAAACACCTAGATTGAAGATAAGCGCCTTTTGCCATTGACCGCGACGAACATAGAAGATGCACAAATGTCTTGCAATTCTGGCCGAATGGAAGGAGATATCTGCTCAAAACTTTCTGTGCAGGTGCAGACAGTGGCACCCGACATGCCTGCGTTGTCGTTTTCCGCCGGGCACTCTTTGGGCTGGAGCAGCACGTAGAAACACCTAGATTGCAGATAAGGGCTTTTTGACATTGACCGCGACCAATATTGCAGATGCACAAACGTCTTGCAATTCCGGCCGAACGAAAGAAGATATCTGCTCAAAACTTTCTGTGCAGGTGCAGACAGTGGCACCCGACATGCCTGCGTTGTCGTTTTCCGCCGGGCACTCTTTGGGCCGGCGCAGCACGCAGAAACACCTAGATTGAAGATAAGCGCCTTTTTGTCATTGACCGCGACCTACATTGAAGATGCACAATCTTCTTTCAATTCCGGCCGAACGGAAGGAGATATCTGCTCAAAACTTTCTGTGCAGGTGCAGACAGTGGCACCCGACATGCCTGCGTTGTCGTTTTCCACCAGGCACTCTTTGGGCCGGCGCAGCACGCAGAAACACCTAGATTGAAGATAAGCGCCTTTTGCCATTGACCGCGACGAACATAGAAGATGCACAAACGTCTTGCAATTCCGGCCGAATGGAAGGAGATATCTGCTCAAAACTTTCTGTGCAGGTGCAGACAGTGGCACCCGACATGCCTGCGTTGTCGTTTTCCGCCGGGCACTCTTTGGGCCGGCGCAGCACGCAGAAACACCTAGATTGAAGATAAGCGCTTTTTGCCATTCACCGCGACGAACATAGAAGATGCACAAACTTCTTGCAATTCCGGCCGAATGGAAGGAGATATCTGCTCAAAACTTTCTGTGCAGGTGTAGACAATGGCACCCGAAATGCCTGCGTTGTCGTTATCCGCCGGGCACTCTTTGGGCCGGAGCAGCACGCAGAAACACCTAGATTGCAGATAAGGGCTTTTTGACATTGACCGCGACCAATATTGAAGATGCACAATCTTCTTGCAATTCCGGCCGAACGAAAGAAGATATCTGCTCAAACTTTCTGTGCAGGTGCAGACAGTGGCACCCGACATGCCTGCCTTGTCGTTTTCCGCCGGGCACTCTTTGGGCCGGCGCAGCACGCAGAAACACCTAGATTGAAGATAAGCGCCTTTTGCCATTGACCGCGACGAACATAGAAGATGCACAAACGTCTTGCAATTCCGGCCGAATGGAAGGAGATATCTGCTCAAAACTTTCTGTGCAGGTGTAGACAGTGGCACCCGACATGCCTGCGTTGTCGTTTTCCGCCGGGCACTCTTTGGGCCGGAGCAGCACGCAGAAACACCTAGATTGCAGATAAGGGCTTTTTGACATTGACCGCGACCAATATTGCAGATGCACAAACGTCTTGCAATTCCGGCCGAACGAAAGAAGATATCTGCTCAAAACTTTCTGTGCAGGTGCAGACAGTGGCACCCGACATGCCTGCGTTGTCGTTTTCCACCGGGCACTCTTTGGGCCGGCGCAGCACGCAGAAACACCTAGATTGAAGATAAGCGCCTTTTGCCATTGACCGCGACGAACATAGAAGATGCACAATCTTCTTTCAATTCCGGCAGAACGGAAGGAGATATCTGCTCAAACCTTTCTGTGCAGGTGCAGACAGTGGCACCCGACATGCCTGGGTTGTCGTTTTCCGCCGGGCACTCTTTGGGCCGGCGCAGCACGCAGAAACACCTAGATTGAAGATAAGCGCCTTTTTGTCATTGACCGCGACCTACATTGAAGATGCACAATCTTCTTTCAATTCCGGCCGAACGGAAGGAGATATCTGCTCAAAACTTTCTGTGCAGGTGCAGACAGTGGCACCCGACATGCCTGCGTTGTCATTTTCCGCCGGACACTCTTTGGGCCGGCGCAGCACGCAGAAACACCTAGATTGAAGATAAGCGCCTTTTGCCATTGACCGCGACGAACATAGAAGATGCACAAATGTCTTGCAATTCTGGCCGAATGGAAGGAGATATCTGCTCAAAACTTTCTGTGCAGGTGCAGACAGTGGCACCCGACATGCCTGCGTTGTCGTTTTCCGCCGGGCACTCTTTGGGCTGGAGCAGCACGCAGAAACACCTAGATTGCAGATAAGGGCTTTTTGACATTGACCGCGACCAATATTGCAGATGCACAAACGTCTTGCAATTCCGGCCGAACGAAAGAAGATATCTGCTCAAAACTTTCTGTGCAGGTGCAGACAGTGGCACCCGACATGCCTGCGTTGTCGTTTTCCACCGGGCACTCTTTGGGCCGGCGCAGCACGCAGAAACACCTAGATTGAAGATAAGCGCCTTTTTGTCATTGACCGCGACCTACATTGAAGATGCACAATCTTCTTTCAATTAGGGCCGAACGGAAGGAGATATCTGCTCAAAACTTTCTGTGCAGGTGCAGACAGTGGCACCCGACATGCCTGCGTTGTCGTTTTCCACCGGGCACTCTTTGGGCCGGCGCAGCACGCAGAAACACCTAGATTGAAGATAAGCGCCTTTTGCCATTGACCGCGACGAACATAGAAGATGCACAAACGTCTTGCAATTCCGGCTGAATGGAAGGAGATATCTGCTCAAAACTTTCTGTGCAGGTGTAGACAGTGGCACCCGACATGCCTGCGTTGTCGTTTTCCGCCGGGCACTCTTTGGGCCGGAGCAGCACGCAGAAACACCTAGATTGCAGATAAGGGCTTTTTGACATTGACCGCGACCAATATTGCAGATGCACAAACGTCTTGCAATTCCGGCCGAACGAAAGAAGATATCTGCTCAAAACTTTCTGTGCAGGTGCAGACAGTGGCACCCGACATGCCTGCGTTGTCGTTTTCCGCCGGGCACTCTTTGGGCCGGCGCAGCACGCAGAAACACCTAGATTGAAGATAAGCGCCTTTTTGTCATTGACCGCGACCTACATTGAAGATGCACAATCTTCTTTCAATTCCGGCCGAACGGAAGGAGATATCTGCTCAAAACATTATGTGCAGGTGCAGACAGTGGCACCCGACATGCCTGCGTTGTCGTTTTCCGCCGGGCACTCTTTGGGCCGGAGCAGCTCGCAGAAACACCTAGATTGAAGATAAGCGCCTTTTGCCATTGACCGCGACGAACATAGAAGATGCACAATCTTCTTTCAATTCCGGCAGAACGGAAGGAGATATCTGCTCAAACCTTTCTGTGCAGGTGCAGACAGTGGCACCCGACATGCCTGCGTTGTCGTTTTCAGCCGGGCACTCTTTGGGCCGGCGCAGCACGCAGAAACACCTAGATTGAAGATAAGCGCCTTTTTGTCATTGACCGCGACCTACATTGAAGATGCACAATCTTCTTTCAATTCCGGCCGAACGGAAGGAGATATCTGCTCAAAACATTCTGTGCAGGTGAAGACAGTGGCACCCGACATGCCTGGGTTGTCGTTTTCCGCCGGGCACTCTTTGGGCCGGCGCAGCACGCAGAAACACCTAGATTGAAGATAAGCGTCTTTTTGTCATTGACCGCGACCTACATTGAAGATGCACAATCTTCTTTCAATTCCGGCCGAACGGAAGGAGATATCTGCTCAAAACTTTCTGTGCAGGTGCAGACAGTGGCACCCGACATGCCTGCGTTGTCGTTTTCCGCCGGGCACTCTTTGGGCCGGAGCAGCACGCAGAAACACCTAGATTGAAGATAAGCGCCTTTTGTCATTGACCGCGACGAACATAGAAGATGCACAAACTTCTTGCAATTCCGGCCGAATGGAAGGAGATATCTGCTCAAAACTTTCTGTGCAGGTGTAGACAGTGGCACCCGACATGCCTGCGCTGTCGTTTTCCGCCGGGCACTCTTTGGGCCGGAGCAGCACGCAGAAACACCTAGATTGCAGATAAGGGCTTTTTGACATTGACCGCGACCAATATTGAAGATGCACAAACGTCTTGCAATTCCGGCCGAACGAAAGAAGATATCTGCTCAACACTTTATGTGCAGGTGCAGACAGTGGCACCCGACATGCCTGCGTTGTCGTTTTCCGCCGGGCACTCTTTGGACCGGCGCAGCACGCAGAAACACCTAGATTGAAGATAAGCGCCTTTTGCCATTGACCGCGATGAACATAGAAGATGCACAAACGTCTTGCAATTCCGGCCGAATGGAAGGAGATATCTGCTCAAAACTTTCTGTGCAGGTGTAGACAGTGGCACCCGACATGCCTGCGTTGTCGTTTTCCGCCGGGCACTCTTTGGGCCGGCGCAGCACGCAGAAACACCTAGATTGAAGATAAGCGCCTTTTTGTCATTGACCGCGACCTACATTGAAGATGCACAATCTTCTTTCAATTCCGGCCGAACGGAAGGAGATATCTGCTCAAAACTTTCTGTGCAGGTGCAGACAGTGGCACCCGACATGCCTGCGTTGTCGTTTTCCGCCGGGCACTCTTTGGGCCGGCGCAGCACGCAGAAACACCTGGATTGAAGATAAGCGCCTTTTGCCATTCACCGCGACGAACATAGAAGATGCACAAACTTCTTGCAATTCCGGCCGAATGGAAGGAGATATCTGCTCAAAACTTACTGTGCAGGTGTAGACAATGGCACCCGACATGCCTGCGTTGTCGTTATCCGCCGAGCACTCTTTGGGCCGGAGCAGCACGCAGAAACACCTAGATTGCAGATAAGGGCTTTTTGACATTGACCGCGACCAATATTGAAGATGCACAATCTTCTTGCAATTCCGGCCGAACGAAAGAAGATATCTGCTCAAAACTTTCTGTGCAGGTGCAGACAGTGGCACCCGACATGCCTGCCTTGTCGTTTTCCGCCGGGCACTCTTTGGGCCGGCGCAGCACGCAGAAACACCTAGATTGAAGATAAGCGCCTTTTGCCATTGACCGCGACGAACATAGAAGATGCACAAACGTCTTGCAATTCCGGCCGAATGGAAGGAGATATCTGCTCAAAACTTTCTGTGCAGGTGTAGACAGTGGCACCCGACATGCCTGCGTTGTCGTTTTCCGCCGGGCACTCTTTGGGCCGGAGCAGCACGCAGAAACACCTAGATTGCAGATAAGGGCTTTTTGACATTGACCGCGACCAATATTGCAGATGCACAAACGTCTTGCAATTCCGGCCGAACGAAAGAAGATATCTGCTCAAAACTTTCTGTGCAGGTGCAGACAGTGGCACCCGACATGCCTGCGTTGTCGTTTTCCACCGGGCACTCTTTGGGCCGGCGCAGCACGCAGAAACACCTAGATTGAAGATAAGCGCCTTTTGCCATTGACCGCGACGAACATAGAAGATGCACAATCTTCTTTCAATTCCGGCAGAACGGAAGGAGATATCTGCTCAAAACTTTCTGTGCAGGTGCAGACAGTGGCACCCGACATGCCTGGGTTGTCGTTTTCCGCCGGGCACTCTTTGGGCCGGCGCAGCACGCAGAAACACCTAGATTGAAGATAAGCGCCTTTTTGTCATTGACCGCGACCTACATTGAAGATGCACAATCTTCTTTCAATTCCGGCCGAACGGAAGGAGATATCTGCTCAAAACTTTCTGTGCAGGTGCAGACAGTGGCACCCGACATGCCTGCGTTGTCATTTTCCGCCGGACACTCTTTGGGCCGGCGCAGCACGCAGAAACACCTAGATTGAAGATAAGCGCCTTTTGCCATTGACCGCGACGAACATAGAAGATGCACAAATGTCTTGCAATTCTGGCCGAATGGAAGGAGATATCTGCTCAAAACTTTCTGTGCAGGTGCAGACAGTGGCACCCGACATGCCTGCGTTGTCGTTTTCCGCCGGGCACTCTTTGGGCTGGAGCAGCACGCAGAAACACCTAGATTGCAGATAAGGGCTTTTTGACATTGACCGCGACCAATATTGCAGATGCACAAACGTCTTGCAATTCCGGCCGAACGAAAGAAGATATCTGCTCAAAACTTTCTGTGCAGGTGCAGACAGTGGCACCCGACATGCCTGCGTTGTCGTTTTCCGCCGGGCACTCTTTGGGCCGGCGCAGCACGCAGAAACACCTAGATTGAAGATAAGCGCCTTTTTGTCATTGACCGCGACCTACATTGAAGATGCACAATCTTCTTTCAATTCCGGCCGAACGGAAGGAGATATCTGCTCAAAACTTTCTGTGCAGGTGCAGACAGTGGCACCCGACATGCCTGCGTTGTCGTTTTCCACCAGGCACTCTTTGGGCCGGCGCAGCACGCAGAAACACCTAGATTGAAGATAAGCGCCTTTTGCCATTGACCGCGACGAACATAGAAGATGCACAAACGTCTTGCAATTCCGGCCGAATGGAAGGAGATATCTGCTCAAAACTTTCTGTGCAGGTGCAGACAGTGGCACCCGACATGCCTGCGTTGTCGTTTTCCGCCGGGCACTCTTTGGGCCGGCGCAGCACGCAGAAACACCTAGATTGAAGATAAGCGCTTTTTGCCATTCACCGCGACGAACATAGAAGATGCACAAACTTCTTGCAATTCCGGCCGAATGGAAGGAGATATCTGCTCAAAACTTTCTGTGCAGGTGTAGACAATGGCACCCGAAATGCCTGCGTTGTCGTTATCCGCCGGGCACTCTTTGGGCCGGAGCAGCACGCAGAAACACCTAGATTGCAGATAAGGGCTTTTTGACATTGACCGCGACCAATATTGAAGATGCACAATCTTCTTGCAATTCCGGCCGAACGAAAGAAGATATCTGCTCAAACTTTCTGTGCAGGTGCAGACAGTGGCACCCGACATGCCTGCCTTGTCGTTTTCCGCCGGGCACTCTTTGGGCCGGCGCAGCACGCAGAAACACCTAGATTGAAGATAAGCGCCTTTTGCCATTGACCGCGACGAACATAGAAGATGCACAAACGTCTTGCAATTCCGGCCGAATGGAAGGAGATATCTGCTCAAAACTTTCTGTGCAGGTGTAGACAGTGGCACCCGACATGCCTGCGTTGTCGTTTTCCGCCGGGCACTCTTTGGGCCGGAGCAGCACGCAGAAACACCTAGATTGCAGATAAGGGCTTTTTGACATTGACCGCGACCAATATTGCAGATGCACAAACGTCTTGCATTTCCGGCCGAACGAAAGAAGATATCTGCTCAAAACTTTCTGTGCAGGTGCAGACAGTGGCACCCGACATGCCTGCGTTGTCGTTTTCCACCGGGCACTCTTTGGGCCGGCGCAGCACGCAGAAACACCTAGATTGAAGATAAGCGCCTTTTGCCATTGACCGCGACGAACATAGAAGATGCACAATCTTCTTTCAATTCCGGCAGAACGGAAGGAGATATCTGCTCAAACCTTTCTGTGCAGGTGCAGACAGTGGCACCCGACATGCCTGGGTTGTCGTTTTCCGCCGGGCACTCTTTGGGCCGGCGCAGCACGCAGAAACACCTAGATTGAAGATAAGCGCCTTTTTGTCATTGACCGCGACCTACATTGAAGATGCACAATCTTCTTTCAATTCCGGCCGAACGGAAGGAGATATCTGCTCAAAACTTTCTGTGCAGGTGCAGACAGTGGCACCCGACATGCCTGCGTTGTCATTTTCCGCCGGACACTCTTTGGGCCGGCGCAGCACGCAGAAACACCTAGATTGAAGATAAGCGCCTTTTGCCATTGACCGCGACGAACATAGAAGATGCACAAATGTCTTGCAATTCTGGCCGAATGGAAGGAGATATCTGCTCAAAACTTTCTGTGCAGGTGCAGACAGTGGCACCCGACATGCCTGCGTTGTCGTTTTCCGCCGGGCACTCTTTGGGCTGGAGCAGCACGCAGAAACACCTAGATTGCAGATAAGGGCTTTTTGACATTGACCGCGACCAATATTGCAGATGCACAAACGTCTTGCAATTCCGGCCGAACGAAAGAAGATATCTGCTCAAAACTTTCTGTGCAGGTGCAGACAGTGGCACCCGACATGCCTGCGTTGTCGTTTTCCGCCGGGCACTCTTTGGGCCGGCGCAGCACGCAGAAACATCTAGATTGAAGATAAGCGCCTTTTTGTCATTGACCGCGACCTACATTGAAGATGCACAATCTTCTTTCAATTCCGGCCGAACGGAAGGAGATATCTGCTCAAAACTTTCTGTGCAGGTGCAGACAGTGGCACCCGACATGCCTGCGTTGTCGTTTTCCACCGGGCACTCTTTGGGCCGGCGCAGCACGCAGAAACACCTAGATTGAAGATAAGCGCCTTTTGCCATTGACCGCGACGAACATAGAAGATGCACAAACGTCTTGCAATTCCGGCTGAATGGAAGGAGATATCTGCTCAAAACTTTCTGTGCAGGTGTAGACAGTGGCACCCGACATGCCTGCGTTGTCGTTTTCCGCCGGGCACTCTTTGGGCCGGAGCAGCACGCAGAAACACCTAGATTGCAGATAAGGGCTTTTTGACATTGACCGCGACCAATATTGCAGATGCACAAACGTCTTGCAATTCCGGCCGAACGAAAGAAGATATCTGCTCAAAACTTTCTGTGCAGGTGCAGACAGTGGCACCCGACATGCCTGCGTTGTCGTTTTCCGCCGGGCACTCTTTGGGCCGGCGCAGCACGCAGAAACACCTAGATTGAAGATAAGCGCCTTTTTGTCATTGACCGCGACCTACATTGAAGATGCACAATCTTCTTTCAATTCCGGCCGAACGGAAGGAGATATCTGCTCAAAACATTATGTGCAGGTGCAGACAGTGGCAACCGACATGCCTGCGTTGTCGTTTTCCGCCGGGCACTCTTTGGGCCGGCGCAGCACGCAGAAACACCTAGATTGAAGATAAGCGCCTTTTTGTCATTGACCGCGACCTACATTGAAGATGCACAATCTTCTTTCAATTCCGGCCGAACGGAAGGAGATATCTGCTCAAAACTTTCTGTGCAGGTGCAGACAGTGGCACCCGACATTCCTGCGTTGTCGTTTTCCGCCGGGCACTCTTTGGGCCGGAGCAGCACGCAGAAACACCTAGATTGCAGATAAGGGCTTTTTGACATTGACCGCGACCAATATTGCAGATGCACAAACGTCTTGCAATTCCGGCCGAACGAAAGAAGATATCTGCTCAAAACTTTCTGTGCAGGTGCAGACAGTGGCACCCGACATGCCTGCGTTGTCGTTTTCCGCCGGGCACTCTTTGGGCCGGCGCAGCACGCAGAAACACCTAGATTGAAGATAAGCGCCTTTTGCCATTCACCGCGACGAACATAGAAGATGCACAAACTTCTTGCAATTCCGGCCGAATGGAAGGAGATATCTGCTCAAAACTTTCTGTGCAGGTGTAGACAATGGCACCCGACATGCCTGCGTTGTCGTTATCCGCCGGGCACTCTTTGGGCTGGAGCAGCAACAGAAACACCTAGATTGCAGATAAGGGCTTTTTGACATTGACCGCGACCAATATTGAAGATGCACAATCTTCTTGCAATTCCGGCCGAACGAAAGAAGATATCTGCTCAAAACTTTCTGTGCAGGTGCAGACAGTGGCACCCGACATGCCTGCCTTGTCGTTTTCCGCCGGGCACTCTTTGGGCCGGCGCAGCACGCAGAAACACCTAGATTGAAGATAAGCGCCTTTTTGTCATTGACCGAGACCTACATTGAAGATGCACAATCTTCTTTCAATTCCGGCCGAACGGAAGGAGATATCTGCTCCAAACTTTCTGTGCAAGTGCAGACAGTGGCACCCGACATGCCTGCGTTGTCGTTTTCCACCGGGCACTCTTTGGGCCGGAGCAGCACGCAGAAACACCTAGATTGAAGATAAGCGCCTTTTGCCATTGACCGCGACGAACATAGAAGATGCACAATCTTCTTTCAATTCCGGCAGAACGGAAGGAGATATCTGCTCAAACCTTTCTGTGCAGGTGCAGACAGTGGCACCCGACATGCCTGGGTTGTCGTTTTCCGCCGGGCACTCTTTGGGCCGGCGCAGCACGCAGAAACACCTAGATTGAAGATAAGCGCCTTTTTGTCATTGACCGCGACCTACATTGAAGATGCACAATCTTCTTTCAATTCCGGCCGAACGGAAGGAGATATCTGCTCAAAACTTTCTGTGCAGGTGCAGACAGTGGCACCCGACATGCCTGCGTTGTCGTTTTCCGCCGGACACTCTTTGGGCCGGCGCAGCACGCAGAAACACCTAGATTGAAGATAAGCGCCTTTTGCCATTGACCGCGACGAACATAGAAGATGCACAAACGTCTTGCAATTCCGGCCGAATGGAAGGAGATATCTGCTCAAAACGTTCTGTGCAGGTGTAGACAGTGGCACCCGACATGCCTGCGTTGTCGTTTTCCGCCGGGCACTCTTTGGGCCGGAGCAGCACGCAGAAACACCTAGATTGCAGATAAGGGCTTTTTGACATTGACCGCGACCAATATTGCAGATGCACAAACGTCTTGCAATTCCGGCCGAACGAAAGAAGATATCTGCTCAAAACTTTCTGTGCAGGTGCAGACAGTGGCACCCGACATGCCTGCGTTGTCGTTTTCCGCCGGGCACTCTTTGGGCCGGCGCAGCACGCAGAAACACCTAGATTGAAGATAAGCGCCTTTTGCCATTCACCGCGACGAACATAGAAGATGCACAAACTTCTTGCAATTCCGGCCGAACGAAAGAAGATATCTGCTCAAAACTTTCTGTGCAGGTGCAGACAGTGGCACCCGACATGCCTGCCTTGTCGTTTTCCGCCGGGCACTCTTTGGGCCGGCGCAGCACGCAGAAACACCTAGATTGAAGATAAGCGCCTTTTTGTCATTGACCGAGACCTACATTGAAGATGCACAATCTTCTTTCAATTCCGGCCGAACGGAAGGAGATATCTGCTCCAAACTTTCTGTGCAAGTGCAGACAGTGGCACCCGACATGCCTGCGTTGTCGTTTTCCACCGGGCACTCTTTGGGCCGGCGCAGCACGCAGAAACACCTAGATTGAAGATAAGCGCCTTTTGCCATTGATCGCGACGAACATAGAAGATGCACAAACGTCTTGCAATTCCGGCCGAATGGAAGGAGATATCTGCTCAAAACTTTCTGTGCAGGTGCAGACAGTGGCACCCGACATGCCTGCGTTGTCGTTTTCCGCCGGGCACTCTTTGGGCCGGAGCAGCACGCAGAAACACCTAGATTGAAGATAAGCGCCTTTTGTCATTGACCGCGACGAACATAGAAGATGCACAAACTTCTTGCAATTCCGGCCGAATGGAAGGAGATATCTGCTCAAAACTTTCTGTGCAGGTGCAGACAGTGGCACCCGACATGCCTGCGTTGTCGTTTTCCGCCGGGCACTCTTTGGGCCGGAGCAGCACGCAGAAACACCTAGATTGAAGATAAGCGCCTTTTGTCATTGACCGCGACGAACATAGAAGATGCACAAACTTCTTGCAATTCCGGCCGAATGGAAGGAGATATCTGCTCAAAACTTTCTGTGCAGGTGTAGACAGTGGCACCCGACATGCCTGCGTTGTCGTTTTCCGCCGGGCACTCTTTGGGCCGGAGCAGCACGCAGAAACACCTAGATTGAAGATAAGCGCCTTTTGCCATTGACCGCGACGAACATAGAAGATGCACAATCTTCTTTCAATTCCGGCAGAACGGAAGGAGATATCTGCTCAAACCTTTCTGTGCAGGTGCAGACAGTGGCACCCGACATGCCTGGGTTGTCGTTTTCCGCCGGGCACTCTTTGGGCCGGCGCAGCACGCAGAAACACCTAGATTGAAGATAAGCGCCTTTTTGTCATTGACCGCGACCTACATTGAAGATGCACAATCTTCTTTCAATTCCGGCCGAACGGAAGGAGATATCTGCTCAAAACTTTCTGTGCAGGTGCAGACAGTGGCACCCGACATGCCTGCGTTGTCGTTTTCCGCCGGACACTCTTTGGGCCGGCGCAGCACGCAGAAACACCTAGATTGAAGATAAGCGCCTTTTGCCATTGACCGCGACGAACATAGAAGATGCACAAACGTCTTGCAATTCCGGCCGAATGGAAGGAGATATCTGCTCAAAACTTTCTGTGCAGGTGTAGACTGTGGCACCCGACATGCCTGCGTTGTCGTTTTCCGCCGGGCACTCTTTGGGCCGGAGCAGCACGCAGAAACACCTAGATTGCAGATAAGGGCTTTTTGACATTGACCGCGACCAATATTGCAGATGCACAAACGTCTTGCAATTCCGGCCGAACGAAAGAAGATATCTGCTCAAAACTTTCTGTGCAGGTGCAGACAGTGGCACCCGACATGCCTGCGTTGTCGTTTTCCACCGGGCACTCTTTGGGCCGGCGCAGCACGCAGAAACACCTAGATTGAAGATAAGCGCCTTTTGCCATTGACCGCGACGAACATAGAAGATGCACAATCTTCTTTCAATTCCGGCAGAACGGAAGGAGATATCTGCTCAAAACTTTCTGTGCAGGTGCAGACAGTGGCACCCGACATGCCTGGGTTGTCGTTTTCCGCCGGGCACTCTTTGGGCCGGCGCAGCACGCAGAAACACCTAGATTGAAGATAAGCGCCTTTTTGTCATTGACCGCGACCTACATTGAAGATGCACAATCTTCTTTCAATTCCGGCCGAACGGAAGGAGATATCTGCTCAAAACTTTCTGTGCAGGTGCAGACAGTGGCACCCGACATGCCTGCGTTGTCATTTTCCGCCGGACACTCTTTGGGCCGGCGCAGCACGCAGAAACACCTAGATTGAAGATAAGCGCCTTTTGCCATTGACCGCGACGAACATAGAAGATGCACAAATGTCTTGCAATTCTGGCCGAATGGAAGGAGATATCTGCTCAAAACTTTCTGTGCAGGTGCAGACAGTGGCACCCGACATGCCTGCGTTGTCGTTTTCCGCCGGGCACTCTTTGGGCTGGAGCAGCACGCAGAAACACCTAGATTGCAGATAAGGGCTTTTTGACATTGACCGCGACCAATATTGCAGATGCACAAACGTCTTGCAATTCCGGCCGAACGAAAGAAGATATCTGCTCAAAACTTTCTGTGCAGGTGCAGACAGTGGCACCCGACATGCCTGCGTTGTCGTTTTCCGCCGGGCACTCTTTGGGCCGGCGCAGTACACAGAAACACCTAGATTGAAGATAAGCGCCTTTTTGTCATTGACCGCGACCTACATTGAAGATGCACAATCTTCTTTCAATTCCGGCCGAACGGAAGGAGATATCTGCTCAAAACTTTCTGTGCAGGTGCAGACAGTGGCACCCGACATGCCTGCGTTGTCGTTTTCCACCAGGCACTCTTTGGGCCGGCGCAGCACGCAGAAACACCTAGATTGAAGATAAGCGCCTTTTGCCATTGACCGCGACGAACATAGAAGATGCACAAACGTCTTGCAATTCCGGCCGAATGGAAGGAGATATCTGCTCAAAACTTTCTGTGCAGGTGCAGACAGTGGCACCCGACATGCCTGCGTTGTCGTTTTCCGCCGGGCACTCTTTGGGCCGGCGCAGCACGCAGAAACACCTAGATTGAAGATAAGCGCTTTTTGCCATTCACCGCGACGAACATAGAAGATGCACAAACTTCTTGCAATTCCGGCCGAATGGAAGGAGATATCTGCTCAAAACTTTCTGTGCAGGTGTAGACAATGGCACCCGAAATGCCTGCGTTGTCGTTATCCGCCGGGCACTCTTTGGGCCGGAGCAGCACGCAGAAACACCTAGATTGCAGATAAGGGCTTTTTGACATTGACCGCGACCAATATTGAAGATGCACAATCTTCTTGCAATTCCGGCCGAACGAAAGAAGATATCTGCTCAAACTTTCTGTGCAGGTGCAGACAGTGGCACCCGACATGCCTGCCTTGTCGTTTTCCGCCGGGCACTCTTTGGGCCGGCGCAGCACGCAGAAACACCTAGATTGAAGATAAGCGCCTTTTGCCATTGACCGCGACGAACATAGAAGATGCACAAACGTCTTGCAATTCCGGCCGAATGGAAGGAGATATCTGCTCAAAACTTTCTGTGCAGGTGTAGACAGTGGCACCCGACATGCCTGCGTTGTCGTTTTCCGCCGGGCACTCTTTGGGCCGGAGCAGCACGCAGAAACACCTAGATTGCAGATAAGGGCTTTTTGACATTGACCGCGACCAATATTGCAGATGCACAAACGTCTTGCATTTCCGGCCGAACGAAAGAAGATATCTGCTCAAAACTTTCTGTGCAGGTGCAGACAGTGGCACCCGACATGCCTGCGTTGTCGTTTTCCACCGGGCACTCTTTGGGCCGGCGCAGCACGCAGAAACACCTAGATTGAAGATAAGCGCCTTTTGCCATTGACCGCGACGAACATAGAAGATGCACAATCTTCTTTCAATTCCGGCAGAACGGAAGGAGATATCTGCTCAAACCTTTCTGTGCAGGTGCAGACAGTGGCACCCGACATGCCTGGGTTGTCGTTTTCCGCCGGGCACTCTTTGGGCCGGCGCAGCACGCAGAAACACCTAGATTGAAGATAAGCGCCTTTTTGTCATTGACCGCGACCTACATTGAAGATGCACAATCTTCTTTCAATTCCGGCCGAACGGAAGGAGATATCTGCTCAAAACTTTCTGTGCAGGTGCAGACAGTGGCACCCGACATGCCTGCGTTGTCATTTTCCGCCGGACACTCTTTGGGCCGGCGCAGCACGCAGAAACACCTAGATTGAAGATAAGCGCCTTTTGCCATTGACCGCGACGAACATAGAAGATGCACAAATGTCTTGCAATTCTGGCCGAATGGAAGGAGATATCTGCTCAAAACTTTCTGTGCAGGTGCAGACAGTGGCACCCGACATGCCTGCGTTGTCGTTTTCCGCCGGGCACTCTTTGGGCTGGAGCAGCACGCAGAAACACCTAGATTGCAGATAAGGGCTTTTTGACATTGACCGCGACCAATATTGCAGATGCACAAACGTCTTGCAATTCCGGCCGAACGAAAGAAGATATCTGCTCAAAACTTTCTGTGCAGGTGCAGACAGTGGCACCCGACATGCCTGCGTTGTCGTTTTCCGCCGGGCACTCTTTGGGCCGGCGCAGCACGCAGAAACATCTAGATTGAAGATAAGCGCCTTTTTGTCATTGACCGCGACCTACATTGAAGATGCACAATCTTCTTTCAATTCCGGCCGAACGGAAGGAGATATCTGCTCAAAACTTTCTGTGCAGGTGCAGACAGTGGCACCCGACATGCCTGCGTTGTCGTTTTCCACCGGGCACTCTTTGGGCCGGCGCAGCACGCAGAAACACCTAGATTGAAGATAAGCGCCTTTTGCCATTGACCGCGACGAACATAGAAGATGCACAAACGTCTTGCAATTCCGGCTGAATGGAAGGAGATATCTGCTCAAAACTTTCTGTGCAGGTGTAGACAGTGGCACCCGACATGCCTGCGTTGTCGTTTTCCGCCGGGCACTCTTTGGGCCGGAGCAGCACGCAGAAACACCTAGATTGCAGATAAGGGCTTTTTGACATTGACCGCGACCAATATTGCAGATGCACAAACGTCTTGCAATTCCGGCCGAACGAAAGAAGATATCTGCTCAAAACTTTCTGTGCAGGTGCAGACAGTGGCACCCGACATGCCTGCGTTGTCGTTTTCCGCCGGGCACTCTTTGGGCCGGCGCAGCACGCAGAAACACCTAGATTGAAGATAAGCGCCTTTTTGTCATTGACCGCGACCTACATTGAAGATGCACAATCTTCTTTCAATTCCGGCCGAACGGAAGGAGATATCTGCTCAAAACATTATGTGCAGGTGCAGACAGTGGCAACCGACATGCCTGCGTTGTCGTTTTCCGCCGGGCACTCTTTGGGCCGGCGCAGCACGCAGAAACACCTAGATTGAAGATAAGCGCCTTTTTGTCATTGACCGCGACCTACATTGAAGATGCACAATCTTCTTTCAATTCCGGCCGAACGGAAGGAGATATCTGCTCAAAACTTTCTGTGCAGGTGCAGACAGTGGCACCCGACATTCCTGCGTTGTCGTTTTCCGCCGGGCACTCTTTGGGCCGGAGCAGCACGCAGAAACACCTAGATTGCAGATAAGGGCTTTTTGACATTGACCGCGACCAATATTGCAGATGCACAAACGTCTTGCAATTCCGGCCGAACGAAAGAAGATATCTGCTCAAAACTTTCTGTGCAGGTGCAGACAGTGGCACCCGACATGCCTGCGTTGTCGTTTTCCGCCGGGCACTCTTTGGGCCGGCGCAGCACGCAGAAACACCTAGATTGAAGATAAGCGCCTTTTGCCATTCACCGCGACGAACATAGAAGATGCACAAACTTCTTGCAATTCCGGCCGAATGGAAGGAGATATCTGCTCAAAACTTTCTGTGCAGGTGTAGACAATGGCACCCGACATGCCTGCGTTGTCGTTATCCGCCGGGCACTCTTTGGGCTGGAGCAGCAACAGAAACACCTAGATTGCAGATAAGGGCTTTTTGACATTGACCGCGACCAATATTGAAGATGCACAATCTTCTTGCAATTCCGGCCGAACGAAAGAAGATATCTGCTCAAAACTTTCTGTGCAGGTGCAGACAGTGGCACCCGACATGCCTGCCTTGTCGTTTTCCGCCGGGCACTCTTTGGGCCGGCGCAGCACGCAGAAACACCTAGATTGAAGATAAGCGCCTTTTTGTCATTGACCGAGACCTACATTGAAGATGCACAATCTTCTTTCAATTCCGGCCGAACGGAAGGAGATATCTGCTCCAAACTTTCTGTGCAAGTGCAGACAGTGGCACCCGACATGCCTGCGTTGTCGTTTTCCACCGGGCACTCTTTGGGCCGGAGCAGCACGCAGAAACACCTAGATTGAAGATAAGCGCCTTTTGCCATTGACCGCGACGAACATAGAAGATGCACAATCTTCTTTCAATTCCGGCAGAACGGAAGGAGATATCTGCTCAAACCTTTCTGTGCAGGTGCAGACAGTGGCACCCGACATGCCTGGGTTGTCGTTTTCCGCCGGGCACTCTTTGGGCCGGCGCAGCACGCAGAAACACCTAGATTGAAGATAAGCGCCTTTTTGTCATTGACCGCGACCTACATTGAAGATGCACAATCTTCTTTCAATTCCGGCCGAACGGAAGGAGATATCTGCTCAAAACTTTCTGTGCAGGTGCAGACAGTGGCACCCGACATGCCTGCGTTGTCGTTTTCCGCCGGACACTCTTTGGGCCGGCGCAGCACGCAGAAACACCTAGATTGAAGATAAGCGCCTTTTGCCATTGACCGCGACGAACATAGAAGATGCACAAACGTCTTGCAATTCCGGCCGAATGGAAGGAGATATCTGCTCAAAACGTTCTGTGCAGGTGTAGACAGTGGCACCCGACATGCCTGCGTTGTCGTTTTCCGCCGGGCACTCTTTGGGCCGGAGCAGCACGCAGAAACACCTAGATTGCAGATAAGGGCTTTTTGACATTGACCGCGACCAATATTGCAGATGCACAAACGTCTTGCAATTCCGGCCGAACGAAAGAAGATATCTGCTCAAAACTTTCTGTGCAGGTGCAGACAGTGGCACCCGACATGCCTGCGTTGTCGTTTTCCGCCGGGCACTCTTTGGGCCGGCGCAGCACGCAGAAACACCTAGATTGAAGATAAGCGCCTTTTGCCATTCACCGCGACGAACATAGAAGATGCACAAACTTCTTGCAATTCCGGCCGAACGAAAGAAGATATCTGCTCAAAACTTTCTGTGCAGGTGCAGACAGTGGCACCCGACATGCCTGCCTTGTCGTTTTCCGCCGGGCACTCTTTGGGCCGGCGCAGCACGCAGAAACACCTAGATTGAAGATAAGCGCCTTTTTGTCATTGACCGAGACCTACATTGAAGATGCACAATCTTCTTTCAATTCCGGCCGAACGGAAGGAGATATCTGCTCCAAACTTTCTGTGCAAGTGCAGACAGTGGCACCCGACATGCCTGCGTTGTCGTTTTCCACCGGGCACTCTTTGGGCCGGCGCAGCACGCAGAAACACCTAGATTGAAGATAAGCGCCTTTTGCCATTGATCGCGACGAACATAGAAGATGCACAAACGTCTTGCAATTCCGGCCGAATGGAAGGAGATATCTGCTCAAAACTTTCTGTGCAGGTGCAGACAGTGGCACCCGACATGCCTGCGTTGTCGTTTTCCGCCGGGCACTCTTTGGGCCGGAGCAGCACGCAGAAACACCTAGATTGAAGATAAGCGCCTTTTGTCATTGACCGCGACGAACATAGAAGATGCACAAACTTCTTGCAATTCCGGCCGAATGGAAGGAGATATCTGCTCAAAACTTTCTGTGCAGGTGCAGACAGTGGCACCCGACATGCCTGCGTTGTCGTTTTCCGCCGGGCACTCTTTGGGCCGGAGCAGCACGCAGAAACACCTAGATTGAAGATAAGCGCCTTTTGTCATTGACCGCGACGAACATAGAAGATGCACAAACTTCTTGCAATTCCGGCCGAATGGAAGGAGATATCTGCTCAAAACTTTCTGTGCAGGTGTAGACAGTGGCACCCGACATGCCTGCGTTGTCGTTTTCCGCCGGGCACTCTTTGGGCCGGAGCAGCACGCAGAAACACCTAGATTGAAGATAAGCGCCTTTTGCCATTGACCGCGACGAACATAGAAGATGCACAATCTTCTTTCAATTCCGGCAGAACGGAAGGAGATATCTGCTCAAACCTTTCTGTGCAGGTGCAGACAGTGGCACCCGACATGCCTGGGTTGTCGTTTTCCGCCGGGCACTCTTTGGGCCGGCGCAGCACGCAGAAACACCTAGATTGAAGATAAGCGCCTTTTTGTCATTGACCGCGACCTACATTGAAGATGCACAATCTTCTTTCAATTCCGGCCGAACGGAAGGAGATATCTGCTCAAAACTTTCTGTGCAGGTGCAGACAGTGGCACCCGACATGCCTGCGTTGTCGTTTTCCGCCGGACACTCTTTGGGCCGGCGCAGCACGCAGAAACACCTAGATTGAAGATAAGCGCCTTTTGCCATTGACCGCGACGAACATAGAAGATGCACAAACGTCTTGCAATTCCGGCCGAATGGAAGGAGATATCTGCTCAAAACTTTCTGTGCAGGTGTAGACTGTGGCACCCGACATGCCTGCGTTGTCGTTTTCCGCCGGGCACTCTTTGGGCCGGAGCAGCACGCAGAAACACCTAGATTGCAGATAAGGGCTTTTTGACATTGACCGCGACCAATATTGCAGATGCACAAACGTCTTGCAATTCCGGCCGAACGAAAGAAGATATCTGCTCAAAACTTTCTGTGCAGGTGCAGACAGTGGCACCCGACATGCCTGCGTTGTCGTTTTCCACCGGGCACTCTTTGGGCCGGCGCAGCACGCAGAAACACCTAGATTGAAGATAAGCGCCTTTTGCCATTGACCGCGACGAACATAGAAGATGCACAATCTTCTTTCAATTCCGGCAGAACGGAAGGAGATATCTGCTCAAAACTTTCTGTGCAGGTGCAGACAGTGGCACCCGACATGCCTGGGTTGTCGTTTTCCGCCGGGCACTCTTTGGGCCGGCGCAGCACGCAGAAACACCTAGATTGAAGATAAGCGCCTTTTTGTCATTGACCGCGACCTACATTGAAGATGCACAATCTTCTTTCAATTCCGGCCGAACGGAAGGAGATATCTGCTCAAAACTTTCTGTGCAGGTGCAGACAGTGGCACCCGACATGCCTGCGTTGTCATTTTCCGCCGGACACTCTTTGGGCCGGCGCAGCACGCAGAAACACCTAGATTGAAGATAAGCGCCTTTTGCCATTGACCGCGACGAACATAGAAGATGCACAAATGTCTTGCAATTCTGGCCGAATGGAAGGAGATATCTGCTCAAAACTTTCTGTGCAGGTGCAGACAGTGGCACCCGACATGCCTGCGTTGTCGTTTTCCGCCGGGCACTCTTTGGGCTGGAGCAGCACGCAGAAACACCTAGATTGCAGATAAGGGCTTTTTGACATTGACCGCGACCAATATTGCAGATGCACAAACGTCTTGCAATTCCGGCCGAACGAAAGAAGATATCTGCTCAAAACTTTCTGTGCAGGTGCAGACAGTGGCACCCGACATGCCTGCGTTGTCGTTTTCCGCCGGGCACTCTTTGGGCCGGCGCAGTACACAGAAACACCTAGATTGAAGATAAGCGCCTTTTTGTCATTGACCGCGACCTACATTGAAGATGCACAATCTTCTTTCAATTCCGGCCGAACGGAAGGAGATATCTGCTCAAAACTTTCTGTGCAGGTGCAGACAGTGGCACCCGACATGCCTGCGTTGTCGTTTTCCACCAGGCACTCTTTGGGCCGGCGCAGCACGCAGAAACACCTAGATTGAAGATAAGCGCCTTTTGCCATTGACCGCGACGAACATAGAAGATGCACAAACGTCTTGCAATTCCGGCCGAATGGAAGGAGATATCTGCTCAAAACTTTCTGTGCAGGTGCAGACAGTGGCACCCGACATGCCTGCGTTGTCGTTTTCCGCCGGGCACTCTTTGGGCCGGCGCAGCACGCAGAAACACCTAGATTGAAGATAAGCGCTTTTTGCCATTCACCGCGACGAACATAGAAGATGCACAAACTTCTTGCAATTCCGGCCGAATGGAAGGAGATATCTGCTCAAAACTTTCTGTGCAGGTGTAGACAATGGCACCCGAAATGCCTGCGTTGTCGTTATCCGCCGGGCACTCTTTGGGCCGGAGCAGCACGCAGAAACACCTAGATTGCAGATAAGGGCTTTTTGACATTGACCGCGACCAATATTGAAGATGCACAATCTTCTTGCAATTCCGGCCGAACGAAAGAAGATATCTGCTCAAACTTTCTGTGCAGGTGCAGACAGTGGCACCCGACATGCCTGCCTTGTCGTTTTCCGCCGGGCACTCTTTGGGCCGGCGCAGCACGCAGAAACACCTAGATTGAAGATAAGCGCCTTTTGCCATTGACCGCGACGAACATAGAAGATGCACAAACGTCTTGCAATTCCGGCCGAATGGAAGGAGATATCTGCTCAAAACTTTCTGTGCAGGTGTAGACAGTGGCACCCGACATGCCTGCGTTGTCGTTTTCCGCCGGGCACTCTTTGGGCCGGAGCAGCACGCAGAAACACCTAGATTGCAGATAAGGGCTTTTTGACATTGACCGCGACCAATATTGCAGATGCACAAACGTCTTGCAATTCCGGCCGAACGAAAGAAGATATCTGCTCAAAACTTTCTGTGCAGGTGCAGACAGTGGCACCCGACATGCCTGCGTTGTCGTTTTCCACCGGGCACTCTTTGGGCCGGCGCAGCACGCAGAAACACCTAGATTGAAGATAAGCGCCTTTTGCCATTGACCGCGACGAACATAGAAGATGCACAATCTTCTTTCAATTCCGGCAGAACGGAAGGAGATATCTGCTCAAACCTTTCTGTGCAGGTGCAGACAGTGGCACCCGACATGCCTGGGTTGTCGTTTTCCGCCGGGCACTCTTTGGGCCGGCGCAGCACGCAGAAACACCTAGATTGAAGATAAGCGCCTTTTTGTCATTGACCGCGACCTACATTGAAGATGCACAATCTTCTTTCAATTCCGGCCGAACGGAAGGAGATATCTGCTCAAAACTTTCTGTGCAGGTGCAGACAGTGGCACCCGACATGCCTGCGTTGTCATTTTCCGCCGGACACTCTTTGGGCCGGCGCAGCACTCAGAAACACCTAGATTGAAGATAAGCGCCTTTTGCCATTGACCGCGACGAACATAGAAGATGCACAAATGTCTTGCAATTCTGGCCGAATGGAAGGAGATATCTGCTCAAAACTTTCTGTGCAGGTGCAGACAGTGGCACCCGACATGCCTGCGTTGTCGTTTTCCGCCGGGCACTCTTTGGGCTGGAGCAGCACGCAGAAACACCTAGATTGCAGATAAGGGCTTTTTGACATTGACCGCGACCAATATTGCAGATGCACAAACGTCTTGCAATTCCGGCCGAACGAAAGAAGATATCTGCTCAAAACTTTCTGTGCAGGTGCAGACAGTGGCACCCGACATGCCTGCGTTGTCGTTTTCCGCCGGGCACTCTTTGGGCCGGCGCAGCACGCAGAAACACCTAGATTGAAGATAAGCGCCTTTTTGTCATTGACCGCGACCTACATTGAAGATGCACAATCTTCTTTCAATTCCGGCCGAACGGAAGGAGATATCTGCTCAAAACTTTCTGTGCAGGTGCAGACAGTGGCACCCGACATGCCTGCGTTGTCGTTTTCCACCGGGCACTCTTTGGGCCGGCGCAGCACGCAGAAACACCTAGATTGAAGATAAGCGCCTTTTGCCATTGACCGCGACGAACATAGAAGATGCACAAACGTCTTGCAATTCCGGCTGAATGGAAGGAGATATCTGCTCAAAACTTTCTGTGCAGGTGTAGACAGTGGCACCCGACATGCCTGCGTTGTCGTTTTCCGCCGGGCACTCTTTGGGCCGGAGCAGCACGCAGAAACACCTAGATTGCAGATAAGGGCTTTTTGACATTGACCGCGACCAATATTGCAGATGCACAAACGTCTTGCAATTCCGGCCGAACGAAAGAAGATATCTGCTCAAAACTTTCTGTGCAGGTGCAGACAGTGGCACCCGACATGCCTGCGTTGTCGTTTTCCGCCGGGCACTCTTTGGGCCGGCGCAGCACGCAGAAACACCTAGATTGAAGATAAGCGCCTTTTTGTCATTGACCGCGACCTACATTGAAGATGCACAATCTTCTTTCAATTCCGGCCGAACGGAAGGAGATATCTGCTCAAAACATTATGTGCAGGTGCAGACAGTGGCAACCGACATGCCTGCGTTGTCGTTTTCCGCCGGGCACTCTTTGGGCCGGCGCAGCACGCAGAAACACCTAGATTGAAGATAAGCGCCTTTTTGTCATTGACCGCGACCTACATTGAAGATGCACAATCTTCTTTCAATTCCGGCCGAACGGAAGGAGATATCTGCTCAAAACTTTCTGTGCAGGTGCAGACAGTGGCACCCGACATTCCTGCGTTGTCGTTTTCCGCCGGGCACTCTTTGGGCCGGCGCAGCACGCAGAAACACCTAGATTGAAGATAAGCGCCTTTTGCCATTCACCGCGACGAACATAGAAGATGCACAAACTTCTTGCAATTCCGGCCGAATGGAAGGAGATATCTGCTCAAAACTTTCTGTGCAGGTGTAGACAATGGCACCCGACATGCCTGCGTTGTCGTTATCCGCCGGGCACTCTTTGGGCTGGAGCAGCAACAGAAACACCTAGATTGCAGATAAGGGCTTTTTGACATTGACCGCGACCAATATTGAAGATGCACAATCTTCTTGCAATTCCGGCCGAACGAAAGAAGATATCTGCTCAAAACTTTCTGTGCAGGTGCAGACAGTGGCACCCGACATGCCTGCCTTGTCGTTTTCCGCCGGGCACTCTTTGGGCCGGCGCAGCACGCAGAAACACCCAGATTGAAGATAAGCGCCTTTTTGTCATTGACCGAGACCTACATTGAAGATGCACAATCTTCTTTCAATTCCGGCCGAACGGAAGGAGATATCTGCTCCAAACTTTCTGTGCAAGTGCAGACAGTGGCACCCGACATGCCTGCGTTGTCGTTTTCCACCGGGCACTCTTTGGGCCGGCGCAGCACGCAGAAACACCTAGATTGAAGATAAGCGCCTTTTGCCATTGACCGCGACGAACATAGAAGATGCACAAACGTCTTGCAATTCCGGCCGAATGGAAGGAGATATCTGCTCAAAACTTTCTGTGCAGGTGCAGACAGTGGCACCCGACATGCCTGCGTTGTCGTTTTCCGGCGGGCACTCTTTGGGCCGGAGCAGCACGCAGAAACACCTAGATTGAAGATAAGCGCCTTTTGTCATTGACCGCGACGAACATAGAAGATGCACAAACTTCTTGCAATTCCAGCCGAATGGAAGGAGATATCTGCTCAAAACTTTCTGTGCAGGTGCAGACAGTGGCACCCGACATGCCTGCGTTGTCGTTTTCCGCCGGGCACTCTTTGGGCCGGAGCAGCACGCAGAAACACCTAGATTGAAGATAAGCGCCTTTTGTCATTGACCGCGACGAACATAGAAGATGCACAAACTTCTTGCAATTCCGGCCGAATGGAAGGAGATATCTGCTCAAAACTTTCTGTGCAGGTGTAGACAGTGGCACCCGACATGCCTGCGTTGTCGTTTTCCGCCGGGCACTCTTTGGGCCGGAGCAGCACGCAGAAACACCTAGATTGAAGATAAGCGCCTTTTGCCATTGACCGCGACGAACATAGAAGATGCACAATCTTCTTTCAATTCCGGCAGAACGGAAGGAGATATCTGCTCAAACCTTTCTGTGCAGGTGCAGACAGTGGCACCCGACATGCCTGGGTTGTCGTTTTCCGCCGGGCACTCTTTGGGCCGGCGCAGCACGCAGAAACACCTAGATTGAAGATAAGCGCCTTTTTGTCATTGACCGCGACCTACATTGAAGATGCACAATCTTCTTTCAATTCCGGCCGAACGGAAGGAGATATCTGCTCAAAACTTTCTGTGCAGGTGCAGACAGTGGCACCCGACATGCCTGCGTTGTCGTTTTCCGCCGGACACTCTTTGGGCCGGCGCAGCACGCAGAAACACCTAGATTGAAGATAAGCGCCTTTTGCCATTGACCGCGACGAACATAGAAGATGCACAAACGTCTTGCAATTCCGGCCGAATGGAAGGAGATATCTGCTCAAAACGTTCTGTGCAGGTGTAGACAGTGGCACCCGACATGCCTGCGTTGTCGTTTTCCGCCGGGCACTCTTTGGGCCGGAGCAGCACGCAGAAACACCTAGATTGCAGATAAGGGCTTTTTGACATTGACCGCGACCAATATTGCAGATGCACAAACGTCTTGCAATTCCGGCCGAACGAAAGAAGATATCTGCTCAAAACTTTCTGTGCAGGTGCAGACAGTGGCACCCGACATGCCTGCGTTGTCGTTTTCCGCCGGGCACTCTTTGGGCCGGCGCAGCACGCAGAAACACCTAGATTGAAGATAAGCGCCTTTTGCCATTCACCGCGACGAACATAGAAGATGCACAAACTTCTTGCAATTCCGGCCGAACGAAAGAAGATATCTGCTCAAAACTTTCTGTGCAGGTGCAGACAGTGGCACCCGACATGCCTGCCTTGTCGTTTTCCGCCGGGCACTCTTTGGGCCGGCGCAGCACGCAGAAACACCTAGATTGAAGATAAGCGCCTTTTTGTCATTGACCGAGACCTACATTGAAGATGCACAATCTTCTTTCAATTCCGGCCGAACGGAAGGAGATATCTGCTCCAAACTTTCTGTGCAAGTGCAGACAGTGGCACCCGACATGCCTGCGTTGTCGTTTTCCACCGGGCACTCTTTGGGCCGGCGCAGCACGCAGAAACACCTAGATTGAAGATAAGCGCCTTTTGCCATTGATCGCGACGAACATAGAAGATGCACAAACGTCTTGCAATTCCGGCCGAATGGAAGGAGATATCTGCTCAAAACTTTCTGTGCAGGTGCAGACAGTGGCACCCGACATGCCTGCGTTGTCGTTTTCCGCCGGGCACTCTTTGGGCCGGAGCAGCACGCAGAAACACCTAGATTGAAGATAAGCGCCTTTTGTCATTGACCGCGACGAACATAGAAGATGCACAAACTTCTTGCAATTCCGGCCGAATGGAAGGAGATATCTGCTCAAAACTTTCTGTGCAGGTGCAGACAGTGGCACCCGACATGCCTGCGTTGTCGTTTTCCGCCGGGCACTCTTTGGGCCGGAGCAGCACGCAGAAACACCTAGATTGAAGATAAGCGCCTTTTGTCATTGACCGCGACGAACATAGAAGATGCACAAACTTCTTGCAATTCCGGCCGAATGGAAGGAGATATCTGCTCAAAACTTTCTGTGCAGGTGTAGACAGTGGCACCCGACATGCCTGCGTTGTCGTTTTCCGCCGGGCACTCTTTGGGCCGGAGCAGCACGCAGAAACACCTAGATTGAAGATAAGCGCCTTTTGCCATTGACCGCGACGAACATAGAAGATGCACAATCTTCTTTCAATTCCGGCAGAACGGAAGGAGATATCTGCTCAAACCTTTCTGTGCAGGTGCAGACAGTGGCACCCGACATGCCTGGGTTGTCGTTTTCCGCCGGGCACTCTTTGGGCCGGCGCAGCACGCAGAAACACCTAGATTGAAGATAAGCGCCTTTTTGTCATTGACCGCGACCTACATTGAAGATGCACAATCTTCTTTCAATTCCGGCCGAACGGAAGGAGATATCTGCTCAAAACTTTCTGTGCAGGTGCAGACAGTGGCACCCGACATGCCTGCGTTGTCGTTTTCCGCCGGACACTCTTTGGGCCGGCGCAGCACGCAGAAACACCTAGATTGAAGATAAGCGCCTTTTGCCATTGACCGCGACGAACATAGAAGATGCACAAACGTCTTGCAATTCCGGCCGAATGGAAGGAGATATCTGCTCAAAACTTTCTGTGCAGGTGTAGACAGTGGCACCCGACATGCCTGCGTTGTCGTTTTCCGCCGGGCACTCTTTGGGCCGGAGCAGCACGCAGAAACACCTAGATTGCAGATAAGGGCTTTTTGACATTGACCGCGACCAATATTGCAGATGCACAAACGTCTTGCAATTCCGGCCGAACGAAAGAAGATATCTGCTCAAAACTTTCTGTGCAGGTGCAGACAGTGGCACCCGACATGCCTGCGTTGTCGTTTTCCACCGGGCACTCTTTGGGCCGGCGCAGCACGCAGAAACACCTAGATTGAAGATAAGCGCCTTTTGCCATTGACCGCGACGAACATAGAAGATGCACAATCTTCTTTCAATTCCGGCAGAACGGAAGGAGATATCTGCTCAAAACTTTCTGTGCAGGTGCAGACAGTGGCACCCGACATGCCTGGGTTGTCGTTTTCCGCCGGGCACTCTTTGGGCCGGCGCAGCACGCAGAAACACCTAGATTGAAGATAAGCGCCTTTTTGTCATTGACCGCGACCTACATTGAAGATGCACAATCTTCTTTCAATTCCGGCCGAACGGAAGGAGATATCTGCTCAAAACTTTCTGTGCAGGTGCAGACAGTGGCACCCGACATGCCTGCGTTGTCATTTTCCGCCGGACACTCTTTGGGCCGGCGCAGCACGCAGAAACACCTAGATTGAAGATAAGCGCCTTTTGCCATTGACCGCGACGAACATAGAAGATGCACAAATGTCTTGCAATTCTGGCCGAATGGAAGGAGATATCTGCTCAAAACTTTCTGTGCAGGTGCAGACAGTGGCACCCGACATGCCTGCGTTGTCGTTTTCCGCCGGGCACTCTTTGGGCTGGAGCAGCACGTAGAAACACCTAGATTGCAGATAAGGGCTTTTTGACATTGACCGCGACCAATATTGCAGATGCACAAACGTCTTGCAATTCCGGCCGAACGAAAGAAGATATCTGCTCAAAACTTTCTGTGCAGGTGCAGACAGTGGCACCCGACATGCCTGCGTTGTCGTTTTCCGCCGGGCACTCTTTGGGCCGGCGCAGCACGCAGAAACACCTAGATTGAAGATAAGCGCCTTTTTGTCATTGACCGCGACCTACATTGAAGATGCACAATCTTCTTTCAATTCCGGCCGAACGGAAGGAGATATCTGCTCAAAACTTTCTGTGCAGGTGCAGACAGTGGCACCCGACATGCCTGCGTTGTCGTTTTCCACCAGGCACTCTTTGGGCCGGCGCAGCACGCAGAAACACCTAGATTGAAGATAAGCGCCTTTTGCCATTGACCGCGACGAACATAGAAGATGCACAAACGTCTTGCAATTCCGGCCGAATGGAAGGAGATATCTGCTCAAAACTTTCTGTGCAGGTGCAGACAGTGGCACCCGACATGCCTGCGTTGTCGTTTTCCGCCGGGCACTCTTTGGGCCGGCGCAGCACGCAGAAACACCTAGATTGAAGATAAGCGCTTTTTGCCATTCACCGCGACGAACATAGAAGATGCACAAACTTCTTGCAATTCCGGCCGAATGGAAGGAGATATCTGCTCAAAACTTTCTGTGCAGGTGTAGACAATGGCACCCGAAATGCCTGCGTTGTCGTTATCCGCCGGGCACTCTTTGGGCCGGAGCAGCACGCAGAAACACCTAGATTGCAGATAAGGGCTTTTTGACATTGACCGCGACCAATATTGAAGATGCACAATCTTCTTGCAATTCCGGCCGAACGAAAGAAGATATCTGCTCAAACTTTCTGTGCAGGTGCAGACAGTGGCACCCGACATGCCTGCCTTGTCGTTTTCCGCCGGGCACTCTTTGGGCCGGCGCAGCACGCAGAAACACCTAGATTGAAGATAAGCGCCTTTTGCCATTGACCGCGACGAACATAGAAGATGCACAAACGTCTTGCAATTCCGGCCGAATGGAAGGAGATATCTGCTCAAAACTTTCTGTGCAGGTGTAGACAGTGGCACCCGACATGCCTGCGTTGTCGTTTTCCGCCGGGCACTCTTTGGGCCGGAGCAGCACGCAGAAACACCTAGATTGCAGATAAGGGCTTTTTGACATTGACCGCGACCAATATTGCAGATGCACAAACGTCTTGCAATTCCGGCCGAACGAAAGAAGATATCTGCTCAAAACTTTCTGTGCAGGTGCAGACAGTGGCACCCGACATGCCTGCGTTGTCGTTTTCCACCGGGCACTCTTTGGGCCGGCGCAGCACGCAGAAACACCTAGATTGAAGATAAGCGCCTTTTGCCATTGACCGCGACGAACATAGAAGATGCACAATCTTCTTTCAATTCCGGCAGAACGGAAGGAGATATCTGCTCAAACCTTTCTGTGCAGGTGCAGACAGTGGCACCCGACATGCCTGGGTTGTCGTTTTCCGCCGGGCACTCTTTGGGCCGGCGCAGCACGCAGAAACACCTAGATTGAAGATAAGCGCCTTTTTGTCATTGACCGCGACCTACATTGAAGATGCACAATCTTCTTTCAATTCCGGCCGAACGGAAGGAGATATCTGCTCAAAACTTTCTGTGCAGGTGCAGACAGTGGCACCCGACATGCCTGCGTTGTCATTTTCCGCCGGACACTCTTTGGGCCGGCGCAGCACGCAGAAACACCTAGATTGAAGATAAGCGCCTTTTGCCATTGACCGCGACGAACATAGAAGATGCACAAATGTCTTGCAATTCTGGCCGAATGGAAGGAGATATCTGCTCAAAACTTTCTGTGCAGGTGCAGACAGTGGCACCCGACATGCCTGCGTTGTCGTTTTCCGCCGGGCACTCTTTGGGCTGGAGCAGCACGCAGAAACACCTAGATTGCAGATAAGGGCTTTTTGACATTGACCGCGACCAATATTGCAGATGCACAAACGTCTTGCAATTCCGGCCGAACGAAAGAAGATATCTGCTCAAAACTTTCTGTGCAGGTGCAGACAGTGGCACCCGACATGCCTGCGTTGTCGTTTTCCGCCGGGCACTCTTTGGGCCGGCGCAGCACGCAGAAACACCTAGATTGAAGATAAGCGCCTTTTTGTCATTGACCGCGACCTACATTGAAGATGCACAATCTTCTTTCAATTAGGGCCGAACGGAAGGAGATATCTGCTCAAAACTTTCTGTGCAGGTGCAGACAGTGGCACCCGACATGCCTGCGTTGTCGTTTTCCACCGGGCACTCTTTGGGCCGGCGCAGCACGCAGAAACACCTGGATTGAAGATAAGCGCCTTTTGCCATTGACCGCGACGAACATAGAAGATGCACAAACGTCTTGCAATTCCGGCTGAATGGAAGGAGATATCTGCTCAAAACTTTCTGTGCAGGTGTAGACAGTGGCACCCGACATGCCTGCGTTGTCGTTTTCCGCCGGGCACTCTTTGGGCCGGAGCAGCACGCAGAAACACCTAGATTGCAGATAAGGGCTTTTTGACATTGACCGCGACCAATATTGCAGATGCACAAACGTCTTGCAATTCCGGCCGAACGAAAGAAGATATCTGCTCAAAACTTTCTGTGCAGGTGCAGACAGTGGCACCCGACATGCCTGCGTTGTCGTTTTCCGCCGGGCACTCTTTGGGCCGGCGCAGCACGCAGAAACACCTAGATTGAAGATAAGCGCCTTTTTGTCATTGACCGCGACCTACATTGAAGATGCACAATCTTCTTTCAATTCCGGCCGAACGGAAGGAGATATCTGCTCAAAACATTATGTGCAGGTGCAGACAGTGGCAACCGACATGCCTGCGTTGTCGTTTTCCGCCGGGCACTCTTTGGGCCGGCGCAGCACGCAGAAACACCTAGATTGAAGATAAGCGCCTTTTTGTCATTGACCGCGACCTACATTGAAGATGCACAATCTTCTTTCAATTCCGGCCGAACGGAAGGAGATATCTGCTCAAAACTTTCTGTGCAGGTGCAGACAGTGGCACCCGACATTCCTGCGTTGTCGTTTTCCGCCGGGCACTCTTTGGGCCGGCGCAGCACGCAGAAACACCTAGATTGAAGATAAGCACCTTTTGCCATTCACCGCGACGAACATAGAAGATGCACAAACTTCTTGCAATTCCGGCCGAATGGAAGGAGATATCTGCTCAAAACTTTCTGTGCAGGTGTAGACAATGGCACCCGACATGCCTGCGTTGTCGTTATCCGCCGGGCACTCTTTGGGCTGGAGCAGCAACAGAAACACCTAGATTGCAGATAAGGGCTTTTTGACATTGACCGCGACCAATATTGAAGATGCACAATCTTCTTGCAATTCCGGCCGAACGAAAGAAGATATCTGCTCAAAACTTTCTGTGCAGGTGCAGACAGTGGCACCCGACATGCCTGCCTTGTCGTTTTCCGCCGGGCACTCTTTGGGCCGGCGCAGCACGCAGAAACACCTAGATTGAAGATAAGCGCCTTTTTGTCATTGACCGAGACCTACATTGAAGATGCACAATCTTCTTTCAATTCCGGCCGAACGGAAGGAGATATCTGCTCCAAACTTTCTGTGCAAGTGCAGACAGTGGCACCCGACATGCCTGCGTTGTCGTTTTCCACCGGGCACTCTTTGGGCCGGCGCAGCACGCAGAAACACCTAGATTGAAGATAAGCGCCTTTTGCCATTGACCGCGACGAACATAGAAGATGCACAAACGTCTTGCAATTCCGGCCGAATGGAAGGAGATATCTGCTCAAAACTTTCTGTGCAGGTGCAGACAGTGGCACCCGACATGCCTGCGTTGTCGTTTTCCGCCGGGCACTCTTTGGGCCGGAGCAGCACGCAGAAACACCTAGATTGAAGATAAGCGCCTTTTGTCATTGACCGCGACGAACATAGAAGATGCACAAACTTCTTGCAATTCCAGCCGAATGGAAGGAGATATCTGCTCAAAACTTTCTGTGCAGGTGCAGACAGTGGCACCCGACATGCCTGCGTTGTCGTTTTCCGCCGGGCACTCTTTGGGCCGGAGCAGCACGCAGAAACACCTAGATTGAAGATAAGCGCCTTTTGTCATTGACCGCGACGAACATAGAAGATGCACAAACTTCTTGCAATTCCGGCCGAATGGAAGGAGATATCTGCTCAAAACTTTCTGTGCAGGTGTAGACAGTGGCACCCGACATGCCTGCGTTGTCGTTTTCCGCCGGGCACTCTTTGGGCCGGAGCAGCACGCAGAAACACCTAGATTGAAGATAAGCGCCTTTTGCCATTGACCGCGACGAACATAGAAGATGCACAATCTTCTTTCAATTCCGGCAGAACGGAAGGAGATATCTGCTCAAACCTTTCTGTGCAGGTGCAGACAGTGGCACCCGACATGCCTGGGTTGTCGTTTTCCGCCGGGCACTCTTTGGGCCGGCGCAGCACGCAGAAACACCTAGATTGAAGATAAGCGCCTTTTTGTCATTGACCGCGACCTACATTGAAGATGCACAATCTTCTTTCAATTCCGGCCGAACGGAAGGAGATATCTGCTCAAAACTTTCTGTGCAGGTGCAGACAGTGGCACCCGACATGCCTGCGTTGTCGTTTTCCGCCGGACACTCTTTGGGCCGGCGCAGCACGCAGAAACACCTAGATTGAAGATAAGCGCCTTTTGCCATTGACCGCGACGAACATAGAAGATGCACAAACGTCTTGCAATTCCGGCCGAATGGAAGGAGATATCTGCTCAAAACTTTCTGTGCAGGTGTAGACAGTGGCACCCGACATGCCTGCGTTGTCGTTTTCCGCCGGGCACTCTTTGGGCCGGAGCAGCACGCAGAAACACCTAGATTGCAGATAAGGGCTTTTTGACATTGACCGCGACCAATATTGCAGATGCACAAACGTCTTGCAATTCCGGCCGAACGAAAGAAGATATCTGCTCAAAACTTTCTGTGCAGGTGCAGACAGTGGCACCCGACATGCCTGCGTTGTCGTTTTCCGCCGGGCACTCTTTGGGCCGGCGCAGCACGCAGAAACACCTAGATTGAAGATAAGCGCCTTTTGCCATTGACCGCGACGAACATAGAAGATGCACAAACTTCTTGCAATTCCGGCCGAATGGAAGGAGATATCTGCTCAAAACTTACTGTGCAGGTGTAGACAATGGCACCCGACATGCCTGCGTTGTCGTTATCCGCCGAGCACTCTTTGGGCCGGAGCAGCACGCAGAAACACCTAGATTGCAGATAAGGGCTTTTTGACATTGACCGCGACCAATATTGAAGATGCACAATCTTCTTGCAATTCCGGCCGAACGAAAGAAGATATCTGCTCAAAACTTTCTGTGCAGGTGCAGACAGTGGCACCCGACATGCCTGCCTTGTCGTTTTCCGCCGGGCACTCTTTGGGCCGGCGCAGCACGCAGAAACACCTAGATTGAAGATAAGCGCCTTTTTGTCATTGACCGAGACCTACATTGAAGATGCACAATCTTCTTTCAATTCCGGCCGAACGGAAGGAGATATCTGCTCAAAACTTTCTGTGCAGGTGCAGACAGTGGCACCCGACATGCCTGCGTTGTCGTTTTCCACCGGGCACTCTTTGGGCCGGCGCAGCACGCAGAAACACCTAGATTGAAGATAAGCGCCTTTTGCCATTGACCGCGACGAACATAGAAGATGCACAAACGTCTTGCAATTCCGGCCGAATGGAAGGAGATATCTGCTCAAAACTTTCTGTGCAGGTGCAGACAGTGGCACCCGACATGCCTGCGTTGTCGTTTTCCGCCGGGCACTCTTTGGGCCGGAGCAGCACGCAGAAACACCTAGATTGAAGATAAGCGCCTTTTGTCATTGACCGCGACGAACATAGAAGATGCACAAACTTCTTGCAATTCCGGCCGAATGGAAGGAGATATCTGCTCAAAACTTTCTGTGCAGGTGCAGACAGTGGCACCCGACATGCCTGCGTTGTCGTTTTCCGCCGGGCACTCTTTGGGCCGGAGCAGCACGCAGAAACACCTAGATTGAAGATAAGCGCCTTTTGTCATTGACCGCGACGAACATAGAAGATGCACAAACTTCTTGCAATTCCGGCCGAATGGAAGGAGATATCTGCTCAAAACTTTCTGTGCAGGTGTAGACAGTGGCACCCGACATGCCTGCGTTGTCGTTTTCCGCCGGGCACTCTTTGGGCCGGAGCAGCACGCAGAAACACCTAGATTGAAGATAAGCGCCTTTTGCCATTGACCGCGACGAACATAGAAGATGCACAATCTTCTTTCAATTCCGGCAGAACGGAAGGAGATATCTGCTCAAACCTTTCTGTGCAGGTACAGACAGTGGCACCCGACATGCCTGGGTTGTCGTTTTCCGCCGGGCACTCTTTGGGCCGGCGCAGCACACAGAAACACCTAGATTGAAGATAAGCGCCTTTTTGTCATTGACCGCGACCTACATTGAAGATGCACAATCTTCTTGCAATTCCGGCCGAACGAAAGAAGATATCTGCTCAAACTTTCTGTGCAGGTGCAGACAGTGGCACCCGACATGCCTGCCTTGTCGTTTTCCGCCGGGCACTCTTTGGGCCGGCGCAGCACGCAGAAACACCTAGATTGAAGATAAGCGCCTTTTGCCATTGACCGCGACGAACATAGAAGATGCACAAACGTCTTGCAATTCCGGCCGAATGGAAGGAGATATCTGCTCAAAACTTTCTGTGCAGGTGTAGACAGTGGCACCCGACATGCCTGCGTTGTCGTTTTCCGCCGGGCACTCTTTGGGCCGGAGCAGCACGCAGAAACACCTAGATTGCAGATAAGGGCTTTTTGACATTGACCGCGACCAATATTGCAGATGCACAAACGTCTTGCAATTCCGGCCGAACGAAAGAAGATATCTGCTCAAAACTTTCTGTGCAGGTGCAGACAGTGGCACCCGACATGCCTGCGTTGTCGTTTTCCGCCGGGCACTCTTTGGGCCGGCGCAGCACGCAGAAACACCTAGATTGAAGATAAGCGCCATTTGCCATTGACCGCGACGAACATAGAAGATGCACAATCTTCTTTCAATTCCGGCAGAACGGAAGGAGATATCTGCTCAAACCTTTCTGTGCAGGTGCAGACAGTGGCACCCGACATGCCTGGGTTGTCGTTTTCCGCCGGGCACTCTTTGGGCCGGCGCAGCACGCAGAAACACCTAGATTGAAGATAAGCGCCTTTTTGTCATTGACCGCGACCTACATTGAAGATACACAATCTTCTTTCAATTCCGGCCGAACGGAAGGAGATATCTGCTCAAAACTTTCTGTGCAGGTGCAGACAGTGGCACCCGACATGCCTGCGTTGTCGTTTTCCGCCGGACACTCTTTGGGCCGGCGCAGCACGCAGAAACACCTAGATTGAAGATAAGCGCCTTTTGCCATTGACCGCGACGAACATAGAAGATGCACAAACGTCTTGCAATTCCGGCCGAATGGAAGGAGATATCTGCTCAAAACTTTCTGTGCAGGTGTAGACAGTGGCACCCGACATGCCTGCGTTGTCGTTTTCCGCCGGGCACTCTTTGGGCCGGAGCAGCACGCAGAAACACCTAGATTGCAGATAAGGGCTTTTTGACATTGACCGCGACCAATATTGCAGATGCACAAACGTCTTGCAATTCCGGCCGAACGAAAGAAGATATCTGCTCAAAACTTTCTGTGCAGGTGCAGACAGTGGCACCCGACATGCCTGCGTTGTCGTTTTCCGCCGGGCACTCTTTGGGCCGGCGCAGCACGCAGAAACACCTAGATTGAAGATAAGCGCCTTTTTGTCATTGACCGCGACCTACATTGAAGATGCACAATCTTCTTTCAATTCCGGCCGAACGGAAGGAGATATCTGCTCAAAACTTTCTGTGCAGGTGCAAACAGTGGCACCCGACATGCCTGCGTTGTCGTTTTCCACCGGGCACTCTTTGGGCCGGCGCAGCACGCAGAAACACCTAGATTGAAGATAAGCGCCTTTTGCCATTGACCGCGACGAACATAGAAGATGCACAAACGTCTTGCAATTCCGGCTGAATGGAAGGAGATATCTGCTCAAACCTTTCTGTGCAGGTGCAGACAGTGGCACCCGACATGCCTGCGTTGTCGTTTTCAGCCGGGCACTCTTTGGGCCGGCGCAGCACGCAGAAACACCTAGATTGAAGATAAGCGCCTTTTTGTCATTGACCGCGACCTACATTGAAGATGCACAATCTTCTTTCAATTCCGGCCGAACGGAAGGAGATATCTGCTCAAAACTTTCTGTGCAGGTGCAGACAGTGGCACCCGACATGCCTGCGTTGTCATTTTCCGCCGGACACTCTTTGGGCCGGCGCAGCACGCAGAAACACCTAGATTGAAGATAAGCGCCTTTTGCCATTGACCGCGACGAACATAGAAGATGCACAAATGTCTTGCAATTCTGGCCGAATGGAAGGAGATATCTGCTCAAAACTTTCTGTGCAGGTGCAGACAGTGGCACCCGACATGCCTGCGTTGTCGTTTTCCGCCGGGCACTCTTTGGGCTGGAGCAGCACGTAGAAACACCTAGATTGCAGATAAGGGCTTTTTGACATTGACCGCGACCAATATTGCAGATGCACAAACGTCTTGCAATTCCGGCCGAACGAAAGAAGATATCTGCTCAAAACTTTCTGTGCAGGTGCAGACAGTGGCACCCGACATGCCTGCGTTGTCGTTTTCCGCCGGGCACTCTTTGGGCCGGCGCAGCACGCAGAAACACCTAGATTGAAGATAAGCGCCTTTTTGTCATTGACCGCGACCTACATTGAAGATGCACAATCTTCTTTCAATTCCGGCCGAACGGAAGGAGATATCTGCTCAAAACTTTCTGTGCAGGTGCAGACAGTGGCACCCGACATGCCTGCGTTGTCGTTTTCCACCAGGCACTCTTTGGGCCGGCGCAGCACGCAGAAACACCTAGATTGAAGATAAGCGCCTTTTGCCATTGACCGCGACGAACATAGAAGATGCACAAACGTCTTGCAATTCCGGCCGAATGGAAGGAGATATCTGCTCAAAACTTTCTGTGCAGGTGCAGACAGTGGCACCCGACATGCCTGCGTTGTCGTTTTCCGCCGGGCACTCTTTGGGCCGGCGCAGCACGCAGAAACACCTAGATTGAAGATAAGCGCTTTTTGCCATTCACCGCGACGAACATAGAAGATGCACAAACTTCTTGCAATTCCGGCCGAATGGAAGGAGATATCTGCTCAAAACTTTCTGTGCAGGTGTAGACAATGGCACCCGAAATGCCTGCGTTGTCGTTATCCGCCGGGCACTCTTTGGGCCGGAGCAGCACGCAGAAACACCTAGATTGCAGATAAGGGCTTTTTGACATTGACCGCGACCAATATTGAAGATGCACAATCTTCTTGCAATTCCGGCCGAACGAAAGAAGATATCTGCTCAAACTTTCTGTGCAGGTGCAGACAGTGGCACCCGACATGCCTGCCTTGTCGTTTTCCGCCGGGCACTCTTTGGGCCGGCGCAGCACGCAGAAACACCTAGATTGAAGATAAGCGCCTTTTGCCATTGACCGCGACGAACATAGAAGATGCACAAACGTCTTGCAATTCCGGCCGAATGGAAGGAGATATCTGCTCAAAACTTTCTGTGCAGGTGTAGACAGTGGCACCCGACATGCCTGCGTTGTCGTTTTCCGCCGGGCACTCTTTGGGCCGGAGCAGCACGCAGAAACACCTAGATTGCAGATAAGGGCTTTTTGACATTGACCGCGACCAATATTGCAGATGCACAAACGTCTTGCAATTCCGGCCGAACGAAAGAAGATATCTGCTCAAAACTTTCTGTGCAGGTGCAGACAGTGGCACCCGACATGCCTGCGTTGTCGTTTTCCACCGGGCACTCTTTGGGCCGGCGCAGCACGCAGAAACACCTAGATTGAAGATAAGCGCCTTTTGCCATTGACCGCGACGAACATAGAAGATGCACAATCTTCTTTCAATTCCGGCAGAACGGAAGGAGATATCTGCTCAAACCTTTCTGTGCAGGTGCAGACAGTGGCACCCGACATGCCTGGGTTGTCGTTTTCCGCCGGGCACTCTTTGGGCCGGCGCAGCACGCAGAAACACCTAGATTGAAGATAAGCGCCTTTTTGTCATTGACCGCGACCTACATTGAAGATGCACAATCTTCTTTCAATTCCGGCCGAACGGAAGGAGATATCTGCTCAAAACTTTCTGTGCAGGTGCAGACAGTGGCACCCGACATGCCTGCGTTGTCATTTTCCGCCGGACACTCTTTGGGCCGGCGCAGCACGCAGAAACACCTAGATTGAAGATAAGCGCCTTTTGCCATTGACCGCGACGAACATAGAAGATGCACAAATGTCTTGCAATTCTGGCCGAATGGAAGGAGATATCTGCTCAAAACTTTCTGTGCAGGTGCAGACAGTGGCACCCGACATGCCTGCGTTGTCGTTTTCCGCCGGGCACTCTTTGGGCTGGAGCAGCACGCAGAAACACCTAGATTGCAGATAAGGGCTTTTTGACATTGACCGCGACCAATATTGCAGATGCACAAACGTCTTGCAATTCCGGCCGAACGAAAGAAGATATCTGCTCAAAACTTTCTGTGCAGGTGCAGACAGTGGCACCCGACATGCCTGCGTTGTCGTTTTCCGCCGGGCACTCTTTGGGCCGGCGCAGCACGCAGAAACACCTAGATTGAAGATAAGCGCCTTTTTGTCATTGACCGCGACCTACATTGAAGATGCACAATCTTCTTTCAATTAGGGCCGAACGGAAGGAGATATCTGCTCAAAACTTTCTGTGCAGGTGCAGACAGTGGCACCCGACATGCCTGCGTTGTCGTTTTCCACCGGGCACTCTTTGGGCCGGCGCAGCACGCAGAAACACCTAGATTGAAGATAAGCGCCTTTTGCCATTGACCGCGACGAACATAGAAGATGCACAAACGTCTTGCAATTCCGGCTGAATGGAAGGAGATATCTGCTCAAAACTTTCTGTGCAGGTGTAGACAGTGGCACCCGACATGCCTGCGTTGTCGTTTTCCGCCGGGCACTCTTTGGGCCGGAGCAGCACGCAGAAACACCTAGATTGCAGATAAGGGCTTTTTGACATTGACCGCGACCAATATTGCAGATGCACAAACGTCTTGCAATTCCGGCCGAACGAAAGAAGATATCTGCTCAAAACTTTCTGTGCAGGTGCAGACAGTGGCACCCGACATGCCTGCGTTGTCGTTTTCCGCCGGGCACTCTTTGGGCCGGCGCAGCACGCAGAAACACCTAGATTGAAGATAAGCGCCTTTTTGTCATTGACCGCGACCTACATTGAAGATGCACAATCTTCTTTCAATTCCGGCCGAACGGAAGGAGATATCTGCTCAAAACATTATGTGCAGGTGCAGACAGTGGCACCCGACATGCCTGCGTTGTCGTTTTCCGCCGGGCACTCTTTGGGCCGGAGCAGCTCGCAGAAACACCTAGATTGAAGATAAGCGCCTTTTGCCATTGACCGCGACGAACATAGAAGATGCACAATCTTCTTTCAATTCCGGCAGAACGGAAGGAGATATCTGCTCAAACCTTTCTGTGCAGGTGCAGACAGTGGCACCCGACATGCCTGCGTTGTCGTTTTCAGCCGGGCACTCTTTGGGCCGGCGCAGCACGCAGAAACACCTAGATTGAAGATAAGCGCCTTTTTGTCATTGACCGCGACCTACATTGAAGATGCACAATCTTCTTTCAATTCCGGCCGAACGGAAGGAGATATCTGCTCAAAACATTCTGTGCAGGTGAAGACAGTGGCACCCGACATGCCTGGGTTGTCGTTTTCCGCCGGGCACTCTTTGGGCCGGCGCAGCACGCAGAAACACCTAGATTGAAGATAAGCGTCTTTTTGTCATTGACCGCGACCTACATTGAAGATGCACAATCTTCTTTCAATTCCGGCCGAACGGAAGGAGATATCTGCTCAAAACTTTCTGTGCAGGTGCAGACAGTGGCACCCGACATGCCTGCGTTGTCGTTTTCCGCCGGGCACTCTTTGGGCCGGAGCAGCACGCAGAAACACCTAGATTGAAGATAAGCGCCTTTTGTCATTGACCGCGACGAACATAGAAGATGCACAAACTTCTTGCAATTCCGGCCGAATGGAAGGAGATATCTGCTCAAAACTTTCTGTGCAGGTGTAGACAGTGGCACCCGACATGCCTGCGCTGTCGTTTTCCGCCGGGCACTCTTTGGGCCGGAGCAGCACGCAGAAACACCTAGATTGCAGATAAGGGCTTTTTGACATTGACCGCGACCAATATTGAAGATGCACAAACGTCTTGCAATTCCGGCCGAACGAAAGAAGATATCTGCTCAACACTTTATGTGCAGGTGCAGACAGTGGCACCCGACATGCCTGCGTTGTCGTTTTCCGCCGGGCACTCTTTGGACCGGCGCAGCACGCAGAAACACCTAGATTGAAGATAAGCGCCTTTTGCCATTGAACGCGATGAACATAGAAGATGCACAAACGTCTTGCAATTCCGGCCGAATGGAAGGAGATATCTGCTCAAAACTTTCTGTGCAGGTGTAGACAGTGGCACCCGACATGCCTGCGTTGTCGTTTTCCGCCGGGCACTCTTTGGGCCGGCGCAGCACGCAGAAACACCTAGATTGAAGATAAGCGCCTTTTTGTCATTGACCGCGACCTACATTGAAGATGCACAATCTTCTTTCAATTCCGGCCGAACGGAAGGAGATATCTGCTCAAAACTTTCTGTGCAGGTGCAGACAGTGGCACCCGACATGCCTGCGTTGTCGTTTTCCGCCGGGCACTCTTTGGGCCGGCGCAGCACGCAGAAACACCTGGATTGAAGATAAGCGCCTTTTGCCATTCACCGCGACGAACATAGAAGATGCACAAACTTCTTGCAATTCCGGCCGAATGGAAGGAGATATCTGCTCAAAACTTACTGTGCAGGTGTAGACAATGGCACCCGACATGCCTGCGTTGTCGTTATCCGCCGAGCACTCTTTGGGCCGGAGCAGCACGCAGAAACACCTAGATTGCAGATAAGGGCTTTTTGACATTGACCGCGACCAATATTGAAGATGCACAATCTTCTTGCAATTCCGGCCGAACGAAAGAAGATATCTGCTCAAAACTTTCTGTGCAGGTGCAGACAGTGGCACCCGACATGCCTGCCTTGTCGTTTTCCGCCGGGCACTCTTTGGGCCGGCGCAGCACGCAGAAACACCTAGATTGAAGATAAGCGCCTTTTGCCATTGACCGCGACGAACATAGAAGATGCACAAACGTCTTGCAATTCCGGCCGAATGGAAGGAGATATCTGCTCAAAACTTTCTGTGCAGGTGTAGACAGTGGCACCCGACATGCCTGCGTTGTCGTTTTCCGCCGGGCACTCTTTGGGCCGGAGCAGCACGCAGAAACACCTAGATTGCAGATAAGGGCTTTTTGACATTGACCGCGACCAATATTGCAGATGCACAAACGTCTTGCAATTCCGGCCGAACGAAAGAAGATATCTGCTCAAAACTTTCTGTGCAGGTGCAGACAGTGGCACCCGACATGCCTGCGTTGTCGTTTTCCACCGGGCACTCTTTGGGCCGGCGCAGCACGCAGAAACACCTAGATTGAAGATAAGCGCCTTTTGCCATTGACCGCGACGAACATAGAAGATGCACAATCTTCTTTCAATTCCGGCAGAACGGAAGGAGATATCTGCTCAAAACTTTCTGTGCAGGTGCAGACAGTGGCACCCGACATGCCTGGGTTGTCGTTTTCCGCCGGGCACTCTTTGGGCCGGCGCAGCACGCAGAAACACCTAGATTGAAGATAAGCGCCTTTTTGTCATTGACCGCGACCTACATTGAAGATGCACAATCTTCTTTCAATTCCGGCCGAACGGAAGGAGATATCTGCTCAAAACTTTCTGTGCAGGTGCAGACAGTGGCACCCGACATGCCTGCGTTGTCATTTTCCGCCGGACACTCTTTGGGCCGGCGCAGCACGCAGAAACACCTAGATTGAAGATAAGCGCCTTTTGCCATTGACCGCGACGAACATAGAAGATGCACAAATGTCTTGCAATTCTGGCCGAATGGAAGGAGATATCTGCTCAAAACTTTCTGTGCAGGTGCAGACAGTGGCACCCGACATGCCTGCGTTGTCGTTTTCCGCCGGGCACTCTTTGGGCTGGAGCAGCACGCAGAAACACCTAGATTGCAGATAAGGGCTTTTTGACATTGACCGCGACCAATATTGCAGATGCACAAACGTCTTGCAATTCCGGCCGAACGAAAGAAGATATCTGCTCAAAACTTTCTGTGCAGGTGCAGACAGTGGCACCCGACATGCCTGCGTTGTCGTTTTCCGCCGGGCACTCTTTGGGCCGGCGCAGCACGCAGAAACACCTAGATTGAAGATAAGCGCCTTTTTGTCATTGACCGCGACCTACATTGAAGATGCACAATCTTCTTTCAATTCCGGCCGAACGGAAGGAGATATCTGCTCAAAACTTTCTGTGCAGGTGCAGACAGTGGCACCCGACATGCCTGCGTTGTCGTTTTCCACCAGGCACTCTTTGGGCCGGCGCAGCACGCAGAAACACCTAGATTGAAGATAAGCGCCTTTTGCCATTGACCGCGACGAACATAGAAGATGCACAAACGTCTTGCAATTCCGGCCGAATGGAAGGAGATATCTGCTCAAAACTTTCTGTGCAGGTGCAGACAGTGGCACCCGACATGCCTGCGTTGTCGTTTTCCGCCGGGCACTCTTTGGGCCGGCGCAGCACGCAGAAACACCTAGATTGAAGATAAGCGCTTTTTGCCATTCACCGCGACGAACATAGAAGATGCACAAACTTCTTGCAATTCCGGCCGAATGGAAGGAGATATCTGCTCAAAACTTTCTGTGCAGGTGTAGACAATGGCACCCGAAATGCCTGCGTTGTCGTTATCCGCCGGGCACTCTTTGGGCCGGAGCAGCACGCAGAAACACCTAGATTGCAGATAAGGGCTTTTTGACATTGACCGCGACCAATATTGAAGATGCACAATCTTCTTGCAATTCCGGCCGAACGAAAGAAGATATCTGCTCAAACTTTCTGTGCAGGTGCAGACAGTGGCACCCGACATGCCTGCCTTGTCGTTTTCCGCCGGGCACTCTTTGGGCCGGCGCAGCACGCAGAAACACCTAGATTGAAGATAAGCGCCTTTTGCCATTGACCGCGACGAACATAGAAGATGCACAAACGTCTTGCAATTCCGGCCGAATGGAAGGAGATATCTGCTCAAAACTTTCTGTGCAGGTGTAGACAGTGGCACCCGACATGCCTGCGTTGTCGTTTTCCGCCGGGCACTCTTTGGGCCGGAGCAGCACGCAGAAACACCTAGATTGCAGATAAGGGCTTTTTGACATTGACCGCGACCAATATTGCAGATGCACAAACGTCTTGCATTTCCGGCCGAACGAAAGAAGATATCTGCTCAAAACTTTCTGTGCAGGTGCAGACAGTGGCACCCGACATGCCTGCGTTGTCGTTTTCCACCGGGCACTCTTTGGGCCGGCGCAGCACGCAGAAACACCTAGATTGAAGATAAGCGCCTTTTGCCATTGACCGCGACGAACATAGAAGATGCACAATCTTCTTTCAATTCCGGCAGAACGGAAGGAGATATCTGCTCAAACCTTTCTGTGCAGGTGCAGACAGTGGCACCCGACATGCCTGGGTTGTCGTTTTCCGCCGGGCACTCTTTGGGCCGGCGCAGCACGCAGAAACACCTAGATTGAAGATAAGCGCCTTTTTGTCATTGACCGCGACCTACATTGAAGATGCACAATCTTCTTTCAATTCCGGCCGAACGGAAGGAGATATCTGCTCAAAACTTTCTGTGCAGGTGCAGACAGTGGCACCCGACATGCCTGCGTTGTCATTTTCCGCCGGACACTCTTTGGGCCGGCGCAGCACGCAGAAACACCTAGATTGAAGATAAGCGCCTTTTGCCATTGACCGCGACGAACATAGAAGATGCACAAATGTCTTGCAATTCTGGCCGAATGGAAGGAGATATCTGCTCAAAACTTTCTGTGCAGGTGCAGACAGTGGCACCCGACATGCCTGCGTTGTCGTTTTCCGCCGGGCACTCTTTGGGCTGGAGCAGCACGCAGAAACACCTAGATTGCAGATAAGGGCTTTTTGACATTGACCGCGACCAATATTGCAGATGCACAAACGTCTTGCAATTCCGGCCGAACGAAAGAAGATATCTGCTCAAAACTTTCTGTGCAGGTGCAGACAGTGGCACCCGACATGCCTGCGTTGTCGTTTTCCGCCGGGCACTCTTTGGGCCGGCGCAGCACGCAGAAACACCTAGATTGAAGATAAGCGCCTTTTTGTCATTGACCGCGACCTACATTGAAGATGCACAATCTTCTTTCAATTCCGGCCGAACGGAAGGAGATATCTGCTCAAAACTTTCTGTGCAGGTGCAGACAGTGGCACCCGACATGCCTGCGTTGTCGTTTTCCACCGGGCACTCTTTGGGCCGGCGCAGCACGCAGAAACACCTAGATTGAAGATAAGCGCCTTTTGCCATTGACCGCGACGAACATAGAAGATGCACAAACGTCTTGCAATTCCGGCTGAATGGAAGGAGATATCTGCTCAAAACTTTCTGTGCAGGTGTAGACAGTGGCACCCGACATGCCTGCGTTGTCGTTTTCCGCCGGGCACTCTTTGGGCCGGAGCAGCACGCAGAAACACCTAGATTGCAGATAAGGGCTTTTTGACATTGACCGCGACCAATATTGCAGATGCACAAACGTCTTGCAATTCCGGCCGAACGAAAGAAGATATCTGCTCAAAACTTTCTGTGCAGGTGCAGACAGTGGCACCCGACATGCCTGCGTTGTCGTTTTCCGCCGGGCACTCTTTGGGCCGGCGCAGCACGCAGAAACACCTAGATTGAAGATAAGCGCCTTTTTGTCATTGACTGCGACCTACATTGAAGATGCACAATCTTCTTTCAATTCCGGCCGAACGGAAGGAGATATCTGCTCAAAACATTATGTGCAGGTGCAGACAGTGGCAACCGACATGCCTGCGTTGTCGTTTTCCGCCGGGCACTCTTTGGGCCGGCGCAGCACGCAGAAACACCTAGATTGAAGATAAGCGCCTTTTTGTCATTGACCGCGACCTACATTGAAGATGCACAATCTTCTTTCAATTCCGGCCGAACGGAAGGAGATATCTGCTCAAAACTTTCTGTGCAGGTGCAGACAGTGGCACCCGACATTCCTGCGTTGTCGTTTTCCGCCGGGCACTCTTTGGGCCGGAGCAGCACGCAGAAACACCTAGATTGCAGATAAGGGCTTTTTGACATTGACCGCGACCAATATTGCAGATGCACAAACGTCTTGCAATTCCGGCCGAACGAAAGAAGATATCTGCTCAAAACTTTCTGTGCAGGTGCAGACAGTGGCACCCGACATGCCTGCGTTGTCGTTTTCCGCCGGGCACTCTTTGGGCCGGCGCAGCACGCAGAAACACCTAGATTGAAGATAAGCGCCTTTTGCCATTCACCGCGACGAACATAGAAGATGCACAAACTTCTTGCAATTCCGGCCGAATGGAAGGAGATATCTGCTCAAAACTTTCTGTGCAGGTGTAGACAATGGCACCCGACATGCCTGCGTTGTCGTTATCCGCCGGGCACTCTTTGGGCTGGAGCAGCAACAGAAACACCTAGATTGCAGATAAGGGCTTTTTGACATTGACCGCGACGAACATAGAAGATGCACAATCTTCTTTCAATTCCGGCCGAACGGAAGGAGATATCTGCTCCAAACTTTCTGTGCAAGTGCAGACAGTGGCACCCGACATGCCTGCGTTGTCGTTTTCCACCGGGCACTCTTTGGGCCGGCGCAGCACGCAGAAACACCTAGATTGAAGATAAGCGCCTTTTGCCATTGACCGCGACGAACATAGAAGATGCACAAACGTCTTGCAATTCCGGCCGAATGGAAGGAGATATCTGCTCAAAACTTTCTGTGCAGGTGCAGACAGTGGCACCCGACATGTCTGCGTTGTCGTTTTCCGCCGGGCACTCTTTGGGCCGGAGCAGCACGCAGAAACACCTAGATTGCAGATAAGGGCTTTTTGACATTGACCGCGACCAATATTGCAGATGCACAAACGTCTTGCAATTCCGGCCGAACGAAAGAAGATATCTGCTCAAAACTTTCTGTGCAGGTGCAGACAGTGGCACCCGACATGCCTGCGTTGTCGTTTTCCGCCGGGCACTCTTTGGGCCGGCGCAGCACGCAGAAACACCTAGATTGAAGATAAGCGCCTTTTGTCATTGACCGCGACGAACATAGAAGATGCACAAACTTCTTGCAATTCCGGCCGAATGGAAGGAGATATCTGCTCAAAACTTTCTGTGCAGGTGCAGACAGTGGCACCCGACATGCCTGCGTTGTCGTTTTCCGCCGGGCACTCTTTGGGCCGGCGCAGCACGCAGAAACACCTAGATTGAAGATAAGCGCCTTTTTGTCATTGACCGAGACCTACATTGAAGATGCACAATCTTCTTTCAATTCCGGCCGAACGGAAGGAGATATCTGCTCCAAACTTTCTGTGCAAGTGCAGACAGTGGCACCCGACATGCCTGCGTTGTCGTTTTCCACCGGGCACTCTTTGGGCCGGCGCAGCACGCAGAAACACCTAGATTGAAGATAAGCGCCTTTTGCCATTGATCGCGACGAACATAGAAGATGCACAAACGTCTTGCAATTCCGGCCGAATGGAAGGAGATATCTGCTCAAAACTTTCTGTGCAGGTGCAGACAGTGGCACCCGACATGCCTGCGTTGTCGTTTTCCGCCGGGCACTCTTTGGGCCGGAGCAGCACGCAGAAACACCTAGATTGAAGATAAGCGCCTTTTGTCATTGACCGCGACGAACATAGAAGATGCACAAACTTCTTGCAATTCCGGCCGAATGGAAGGAGATATCTGCTCAAAACTTTCTGTGCAGGTGCAGACAGTGGCACCCGACATGCCTGCGTTGTCGTTTTCCGCCGGGCACTCTTTGGGCCGGAGCAGCACGCAGAAACACCTAGATTGAAGATAAGCGCCTTTTGTCATTGACCGCGACGAACATAGAAGATGCACAAACTTCTTGCAATTCCGGCCGAATGGAAGGAGATATCTGCTCAAAACTTTCTGTGCAGGTGTAGACAGTGGCACCCGACATGCCTGCGTTGTCGTTTTCCGCCGGGCACTCTTTGGGCCGGAGCAGCACGCAGAAACACCTAGATTGAAGATAAGCGCCTTTTGCCATTGACCGCGACGAACATAGAAGATGCACAATCTTCTTTCAATTCCGGCAGAACGGAAGGAGATATCTGCTCAAACCTTTCTGTGCAGGTGCAGACAGTGGCACCCGACATGCCTGGGTTGTCGTTTTCCGCCGGGCACTCTTTGGGCCGGCGCAGCACGCAGAAACACCTAGATTGAAGATAAGCGCCTTTTTGTCATTGACCGCGACCTACATTGAAGATGCACAATCTTCTTTCAATTCCGGCCGAACGGAAGGAGATATCTGCTCAAAACTTTCTGTGCAGGTGCAGACAGTGGCACCCGACATGCCTGCGTTGTCGTTTTCCGCCGGACACTCTTTGGGCCGGCGCAGCACGCAGAAACACCTAGATTGAAGATAAGCGCCTTTTGCCATTGACCGCGACGAACATAGAAGATGCACAAACGTCTTGCAATTCCGGCCGAATGGAAGGAGATATCTGCTCAAAACTTTCTGTGCAGGTGTAGACAGTGGCACCCGACATGCCTGCGTTGTCGTTTTCCGCCGGGCACTCTTTGGGCCGGAGCAGCACGCAGAAACACCTAGATTGCAGATAAGGGCTTTTTGACATTGACCGCGACCAATATTGCAGATGCACAAACGTCTTGCAATTCCGGCCGAACGAAAGAAGATATCTGCTCAAAACTTTCTGTGCAGGTGCAGACAGTGGCACCCGACATGCCTGCGTTGTCGTTTTCCACCGGGCACTCTTTGGGCCGGCGCAGCACGCAGAAACACCTAGATTGAAGATAAGCGCCTTTTGCCATTGACCGCGACGAACATAGAAGATGCACAATCTTCTTTCAATTCCGGCAGAACGGAAGGAGATATCTGCTCAAAACTTTCTGTGCAGGTGCAGACAGTGGCACCCGACATGCCTGGGTTGTCGTTTTCCGCCGGGCACTCTTTGGGCCGGCGCAGCACGCAGAAACACCTAGATTGAAGATAAGCGCCTTTTTGTCATTGACCGCGACCTACATTGAAGATGCACAATCTTCTTTCAATTCCGGCCGAACGGAAGGAGATATCTGCTCAAAACTTTCTGTGCAGGTGCAGACAGTGGCACCCGACATGCCTGCGTTGTCATTTTCCGCCGGACACTCTTTGGGCCGGCGCAGCACGCAGAAACACCTAGATTGAAGATAAGCGCCTTTTGCCATTGACCGCGACGAACATAGAAGATGCACAAATGTCTTGCAATTCTGGCCGAATGGAAGGAGATATCTGCTCAAAACTTTCTGTGCAGGTGCAGACAGTGGCACCCGACATGCCTGCGTTGTCGTTTTCCGCCGGGCACTCTTTGGGCTGGAGCAGCACGTAGAAACACCTAGATTGCAGATAAGGGCTTTTTGACATTGACCGCGACCAATATTGCAGATGCACAAACGTCTTGCAATTCCGGCCGAACGAAAGAAGATATCTGCTCAAAACTTTCTGTGCAGGTGCAGACAGTGGCACCCGACATGCCTGCGTTGTCGTTTTCCGCCGGGCACTCTTTGGGCCGGCGCAGCACGCAGAAACACCTAGATTGAAGATAAGCGCCTTTTTGTCATTGACCGCGACCTACATTGAAGATGCACAATCTTCTTTCAATTCCGGCCGAACGGAAGGAGATATCTGCTCAAAACTTTCTGTGCAGGTGCAGACAGTGGCACCCGACATGCCTGCGTTGTCGTTTTCCACCAGGCACTCTTTGGGCCGGCGCAGCACGCAGAAACACCTAGATTGAAGATAAGCGCCTTTTGCCATTGACCGCGACGAACATAGAAGATGCACAAACGTCTTGCAATTCCGGCCGAATGGAAGGAGATATCTGCTCAAAACTTTCTGTGCAGGTGCAGACAGTGGCACCCGACATGCCTGCGTTGTCGTTTTCCGCCGGGCACTCTTTGGGCCGGCGCAGCACGCAGAAACACCTAGATTGAAGATAAGCGCTTTTTGCCATTCACCGCGACGAACATAGAAGATGCACAAACTTCTTGCAATTCCGGCCGAATGGAAGGAGATATCTGCTCAAAACTTTCTGTGCAGGTGTAGACAATGGCACCCGAAATGCCTGCGTTGTCGTTATCCGCCGGGCACTCTTTGGGCCGGAGCAGCACGCAGAAACACCTAGATTGCAGATAAGGGCTTTTTGACATTGACCGCGACCAATATTGAAGATGCACAATCTTCTTGCAATTCCGGCCGAACGAAAGAAGATATCTGCTCAAACTTTCTGTGCAGGTGCAGACAGTGGCACCCGACATGCCTGCCTTGTCGTTTTCCGCCGGGCACTCTTTGGGCCGGCGCAGCACGCAGAAACACCTAGATTGAAGATAAGCGCCTTTTGCCATTGACCGCGACGAACATAGAAGATGCACAAACGTCTTGCAATTCCGGCCGAATGGAAGGAGATATCTGCTCAAAACTTTCTGTGCAGGTGTAGACAGTGGCACCCGACATGCCTGCGTTGTCGTTTTCCGCCGGGCACTCTTTGGGCCGGAGCAGCACGCAGAAACACCTAGATTGCAGATAAGGGCTTTTTGACATTGACCGCGACCAATATTGCAGATGCACAAACGTCTTGCAATTCCAGCCGAACGAAAGAAGATATCTGCTCAAAACTTTCTGTGCAGGTGCAGACAGTGGCACCCGACATGCCTGCGTTGTCGTTTTCCACCGGGCACTCTTTGGGCCGGCGCAGCACGCAGAAACACCTAGATTGAAGATAAGCGCCTTTTGCCATTGACCGCGACGAACATAGAAGATGCACAATCTTCTTTCAATTCCGGCAGAACGGAAGGAGATATCTGCTCAAACCTTTCTGTGCAGGTGCAGACAGTGGCACCCGACATGCCTGGGTTGTCGTTTTCCGCCGGGCACTCTTTGGGCCGGCGCAGCACGCAGAAACACCTAGATTGAAGATAAGCGCCTTTTTGTCATTGACCGCGACCTACATTGAAGATGCACAATCTTCTTTCAATTCCGGCCGAACGGAAGGAGATATCTGCTCAAAACTTTCTGTGCAGGTGCAGACAGTGGCACCCGACATGCCTGCGTTGTCATTTTCCGCCGGACACTCTTTGGGCCGGCGCAGCACTCAGAAACACCTAGATTGAAGATAAGCGCCTTTTGCCATTGACCGCGACGAACATAGAAGATGCACAAATGTCTTGCAATTCTGGCCGAATGGAAGGAGATATCTGCTCAAAACTTTCTGTGCAGGTGCAGACAGTGGCACCCGACATGCCTGCGTTGTCGTTTTCCGCCGGGCACTCTTTGGGCTGGAGCAGCACGCAGAAACACCTAGATTGCAGATAAGGGCTTTTTGACATTGACCGCGACCAATATTGCAGATGCACAAACGTCTTGCAATTCCGGCCGAACGAAAGAAGATATCTGCTCAAAACTTTCTGTGCAGGTGCAGACAGTGGCACCCGACATGCCTGCGTTGTCGTTTTCCGCCGGGCACTCTTTGGGCCGGCGCAGCACGCAGAAACACCTAGATTGAAGATAAGCGCCTTTTTGTCATTGACCGCGACCTACATTGAAGATGCACAATCTTCTTTCAATTCCGGCCGAACGGAAGGAGATATCTGCTCAAAACTTTCTGTGCAGGTGCAGACAGTGGCACCCGACATGCCTGCGTTGTCGTTTTCCACCGGGCACTCTTTGGGCCGGCGCAGCACGCAGAAACACCTAGATTGAAGATAAGCGCCTTTTGCCATTGACCGCGACGAACATAGAAGATGCACAAACGTCTTGCAATTCCGGCTGAATGGAAGGAGATATCTGCTCAAAACTTTCTGTGCAGGTGTAGACAGTGGCACCCGACATGCCTGCGTTGTCGTTTTCCGCCGGGCACTCTTTGGGCCGGAGCAGCACGCAGAAACACCTAGATTGCAGATAAGGGCTTTTTGACATTGACCGCGACCAATATTGCAGATGCACAAACGTCTTGCAATTCCGGCCGAACGAAAGAAGATATCTGCTCAAAACTTTCTGTGCAGGTGCAGACAGTGGCACCCGACATGCCTGCGTTGTCGTTTTCCGCCGGGCACTCTTTGGGCCGGCGCAGCACGCAGAAACACCTAGATTGAAGATAAGCGCCTTTTTGTCATTGACCGCGACCTACATTGAAGATGCACAATCTTCTTTCAATTCCGGCCGAACGGAAGGAGATATCTGCTCAAAACATTATGTGCAGGTGCAGACAGTGGCAACCGACATGCCTGCGTTGTCGTTTTCCGCCGGGCACTCTTTGGGCCGGCGCAGCACGCAGAAACACCTAGATTGAAGATAAGCGCCTTTTTGTCATTGACCGCGACCTACATTGAAGATGCACAATCTTCTTTCAATTCCGGCCGAACGGAAGGAGATATCTGCTCAAAACTTTCTGTGCAGGTGCAGACAGTGGCACCCGACATTCCTGCGTTGTCGTTTTCCGCCGGGCACTCTTTGGGCCGGCGCAGCACGCAGAAACACCTAGATTGAAGATAAGCGCCTTTTGCCATTCACCGCGACGAACATAGAAGATGCACAAACTTCTTGCAATTCCGGCCGAATGGAAGGAGATATCTGCTCAAAACTTTCTGTGCAGGTGTAGACAATGGCACCCGACATGCCTGCGTTGTCGTTATCCGCCGGGCACTCTTTGGGCTGGAGCAGCAACAGAAACACCTAGATTGCAGATAAGGGCTTTTTGACATTGACCGCGACCAATATTGAAGATGCACAATCTTCTTGCAATTCCGGCCGAACGAAAGAAGATATCTGCTCAAAACTTTCTGTGCAGGTGCAGACAGTGGCACCCGACATGCCTGCCTTGTCGTTTTCCGCCGGGCACTCTTTGGGCCGGCGCAGCACGCAGAAACACCCAGATTGAAGATAAGCGCCTTTTTGTCATTGACCGAGACCTACATTGAAGATGCACAATCTTCTTTCAATTCCGGCCGAACGGAAGGAGATATCTGCTCCAAACTTTCTGTGCAAGTGCAGACAGTGGCACCCGACATGCCTGCGTTGTCGTTTTCCACCGGGCACTCTTTGGGCCGGCGCAGCACGCAGAAACACCTAGATTGAAGATAAGCGCCTTTTGCCATTGACCGCGACGAACATAGAAGATGCACAAACGTCTTGCAATTCCGGCCGAATGGAAGGAGATATCTGCTCAAAACTTTCTGTGCAGGTGCAGACAGTGGCACCCGACATGCCTGCGTTGTCGTTTTCCGGCGGGCACTCTTTGGGCCGGAGCAGCACGCAGAAACACCTAGATTGAAGATAAGCGCCTTTTGTCATTGACCGCGACGAACATAGAAGATGCACAAACTTCTTGCAATTCCAGCCGAATGGAAGGAGATATCTGCTCAAAACTTTCTGTGCAGGTGCAGACAGTGGCACCCGACATGCCTGCGTTGTCGTTTTCCGCCGGGCACTCTTTGGGCCGGAGCAGCACGCAGAAACACCTAGATTGAAGATAAGCGCCTTTTGTCATTGACCGCGACGAACATAGAAGATGCACAAACTTCTTGCAATTCCGGCCGAATGGAAGGAGATATCTGCTCAAAACTTTCTGTGCAGGTGTAGACAGTGGCACCCGACATGCCTGCGTTGTCGTTTTCCGCCGGGCACTCTTTGGGCCGGAGCAGCACGCAGAAACACCTAGATTGCAGATAAGGGCTTTTTGACATTGACCGCGACCAATATTGCAGATGCACAAACGTCTTGCAATTCCGGCCGAACGAAAGAAGATATCTGCTCAAAACTTTCTGTGCAGGTGCAGACAGTGGCACCCGACATGCCTGCGTTGTCGTTTTCCGCCGGGCACTCTTTGGGCCGGCGCAGCACGCAGAAACACCTAGATTGAAGATAAGCGCCTTTTGCCATTCACCGCGACGAACATAGAAGATGCACAAACTTCTTGCAATTCCGGCCGAACGAAAGAAGATATCTGCTCAAAACTTTCTGTGCAGGTGCAGACAGTGGCACCCGACATGCCTGCCTTGTCGTTTTCCGCCGGGCACTCTTTGGGCCGGCGCAGCACGCAGAAACACCTAGATTGAAGATAAGCGCCTTTTTGTCATTGACCGAGACCTACATTGAAGATGCACAATCTTCTTTCAATTCCGGCCGAACGGAAGGAGATATCTGCTCCAAACTTTCTGTGCAAGTGCAGACAGTGGCACCCGACATGCCTGCGTTGTCGTTTTCCACCGGGCACTCTTTGGGCCGGCGCAGCACGCAGAAACACCTAGATTGAAGATAAGCGCCTTTTGCCATTGATCGCGACGAACATAGAAGATGCACAAACGTCTTGCAATTCCGGCCGAATGGAAGGAGATATCTGCTCAAAACTTTCTGTGCAGGTGCAGACAGTGGCACCCGACATGCCTGCGTTGTCGTTTTCCGCCGGGCACTCTTTGGGCCGGAGCAGCACGCAGAAACACCTAGATTGAAGATAAGCGCCTTTTGTCATTGACCGCGACGAACATAGAAGATGCACAAACTTCTTGCAATTCCGGCCGAATGGAAGGAGATATCTGCTCAAAACTTTCTGTGCAGGTGCAGACAGTGGCACCCGACATGCCTGCGTTGTCGTTTTCCGCCGGGCACTCTTTGGGCCGGAGCAGCACGCAGAAACACCTAGATTGAAGATAAGCGCCTTTTGTCATTGACCGCGACGAACATAGAAGATGCACAAACTTCTTGCAATTCCGGCCGAATGGAAGGAGATATCTGCTCAAAACTTTCTGTGCAGGTGTAGACAGTGGCACCCGACATGCCTGCGTTGTCGTTTTCCGCCGGGCACTCTTTGGGCCGGAGCAGCACGCAGAAACACCTAGATTGCAGATAAGGGCTTTTTGACATTGACCGCGACCAATATTGCAGATGCACAAACGTCTTGCAATTCCGGCCGAACGAAAGAAGATATCTGCTCAAAACTTTCTGTGCAGGTGCAGACAGTGGCACCCGACATGCCTGCGTTGTCGTTTTCCGCCGGGCACTCTTTGGGCCGGCGCAGCACGCAGAAACACCTAGATTGAAGATAAGCGCCTTTTGCCATTGACCGCGACGAACATAGAAGATGCACAATCTTCTTTCAATTCCGGCAGAACGGAAGGAGATATCTGCTCAAACCTTTCTGTGCAGGTGCAGACAGTGGCACCCGACATGCCTGGGTTGTCGTTTTCCGCCGGGCACTCTTTGGGCCGGCGCAGCACGCAGAAACACCTAGATTGAAGATAAGCGCCTTTTTGTCATTGACCGCGACCTACATTGAAGATGCACAATCTTCTTTCAATTCCGGCCGAACGGAAGGAGATATCTGCTCAAAACTTTCTGTGCAGGTGCAGACAGTGGCACCCGACATGCCTGCGTTGTCGTTTTCCGCCGGACACTCTTTGGGCCGGCGCAGCACGCAGAAACACCTAGATTGAAGATAAGCGCCTTTTGCCATTGACCGCGACGAACATAGAAGATGCACAAACGTCTTGCAATTCCGGCCGAATGGAAGGAGATATCTGCTCAAAACTTTCTGTGCAGGTGTAGACAGTGGCACCCGACATGCCTGCGTTGTCGTTTTCCGCCGGGCACTCTTTGGGCCGGAGCAGCACGCAGAAACACCTAGATTGCAGATAAGGGCTTTTTGACATTGACCGCGACCAATATTGCAGATGCACAAACGTCTTGCAATTCCGGCCGAACGAAAGAAGATATCTGCTCAAAACTTTCTGTGCAGGTGCAGACAGTGGCACCCGACATGCCTGCGTTGTCGTTTTCCGCCGGGCACTCTTTGGGCCGGCGCAGCACGCAGAAACACCTAGATTGAAGATAAGCGCCTTTTTGTCATTGACCGCGACCTACATTGAAGATGCACAATCTTCTTTCAATTCCGGCCGAACGGAAGGAGATATCTGCTCAAAACATTATGTGCAGGTGCAGACAGTGGCACCCGACATGCCTGCGTTGTCGTTTTCCGCCGGGCACTCTTTGGGCCGGCGCAGCACGCAGAAACACCTAGATTGAAGATAAGCGCCTTTTTATCATTGACCGCGACCTACATTGAAGATGCACAATCTTCTTTCAATTCCGGCCGAACGGAAGGAGATATCTGCTCAAAACTTTCTGTGCAGGTGCAGACAGTGGCACCCGACATGCCTGCGTTGTCGTTTTCCGCCGGGCACTCTTTGGGCCGGCGCAGCACGCAGAAACACCTAGATTGAAGATAAGCGCCTTTTGCCATTGACCGCGACGAACATAGAAGATGCACAAACGTCTTGCAATTCCGGCCGAATGGAAGGAGATATCTGCTCAAAACTTTCTGTGCAGGTGCAGACAGTGGCACCCGACATGCCTGCGTTGTCGTTTTCCGCCGTGCACTCTTTGGGCCGGCGCAGCACGCAGAAACACCTAGATTAAAGATAAGCGCTTTTTGCCATTCACCGCGACGAACATAGAAGATGCACAAACTTCTTGCAATTCCGGCCGAATGGTAGGAGATATCTGCTCAAAACTTTCTGTGCAGGTGTAGACAATGGCACCCGAAATGCCTGCGTTGTCGTTATCCGCCGGGCACTCTTTGGGCCGGAGCAGCACGCAGAAACACCTAGATTGCAGATAAGGGCTTTTTGACATTGACCGCGACCAATATTGCAGATGCACAAACGTCTTGCAATTCCGGCCGAACGAAAGAAGATATCTGCTCAAAACTTTCTGTGCAGGTGCAGACAGTGGCACCCGACATGCCTGCGTTGTCGTTTTCCACCGGGCACTCTTTGGGCCGGCGCAGCACGCAGAAACACCTAGATTGAAGATAAGCGCCTTTTGCCATTGACCGCGACGAACATAGAAGATGCACAAACGTCTTGCAATTCCGGCCGAACAGAAGGAGATATCTGCTCAAAACTTTCTGTGCAGGTGCAGACAGTGGCACCCGACATGCCTGCGTTGTCGTTTTCCACCGGGCACTCTTTGGGCCGGCGCAGCACGCAGAAACACCTAGATTGAAGATAAGCGCCTTTTGCCATTGACCGCGACGAACATAGAAGATGCACAAACGTCTTGCAATTCCGGCCGAATGGAAGGAGATATCTGCTCAAAACTTTCTGTGCAGGTGCAGACAGTGGCACCCGACATGCCTGCGTTGTCGTTTTCCACCGGGCACTCTTTGGGCCGGCGCAGCACGCAGAAACACCTAGATTGAAGATAAGCGCCTTTTGCCATTGACCGCGACGAACATAGAAGATGCACAAACGTCTTGCAATTCCGGCCGAATGGAAGGAGATATCTGCTCAAAACTTTCTGTGCAGGTGCAGACAGTGGCACCCGACATGCCTGCGTTGTCGTTTTCCACCGGGCACTCTTTGGGGCGGCGCAGCACGCAGAAACACCTAGATTGAAGATAAGCGCCTTTTGCCATTGACCGCGACGAACATAGAAGATGCACAAACGTTTTGCAATTCCGGCCAAATGGAAGGAGATATCTGCTCAAAACTTTCTGTGCAGGTGTAGACAGTGGCACCCGACATGCCTGCGTTGTCGTTTTCCACCGGGCACTCTTTGGGCCGGAGCAGCACGCAGAAACACCTAGATTGCAGATAAGGGCTTTTTGACATTGACCGCGACCAATATTGAAGATGCACAAACGTCTTGCAATTCCGGCCGAACGAAAGAAGATATCTGCTCAAAACTTTCTGTGCAGGTGCAGACAGTGGCACCCGACATGCCTGCGTTGTCGTTTTCCGCGAGGCACTCTTTGGGCCGGAGCAGTACGCAGAAACACCTAGATTGCAGATAAGGGCTTTTTGACATTGACCACGACCAATATTGAAGATGCACAAACGTCTTGCAATTCCGGCCGAACGAAAGAAGATATCTGCTCAAAACTTTCTGTGCAGGTGCAGACAGTGGCACCCGACATGCCTGCGTTGTCGTTTTCCACCGGGCACTCTTTGGGCCGGCGCAGCACGCAGAAACACCTAGATTGAAGATAAAGCGCCTTTTGCCATTGACCGCGACGAACATAGAAGATGCACAAACGTCTTGCAATTCCGGCCGAATGGAAGGAGATATCTGCTCAAAACTTTCTGTGCAGGTGCAGACAGTGGCACCCGACATGCCTGCGTTGTCGTTTTCCACCGGGCACTCTTTGGGGCGGCGCAGCACGCAGAAACACCTAGATTGAAGATAAGCGCCTTTTGCCATTGACCGCGACGAACATAGAAGATGCACAAACGTCTTGCAATTCCGGCCGAATGGAAGGAGATATCTGCTCAAAACTTTCTGTGCAGGTGTAGACAGTGGCACCCGACATGCCTGCGTTGTCGTTTTCCACCGGGCACTCTTTGGGCCGGAGCAGCACGCAGAAACACCTAGATTGCAGATAAGGGCTTTTTGACATTGACCGCGACCAATATTGAAGATGCACAAACGTCTTGCAATTCCGGCCGAACGAAAGAAGATATCTGCTCAAAACTTTCTGTGCAGGTGCAGACAGTGGCACCCGACATGCCTGCCTTGTCGTTTTCCGCCGGGCACTCTTTGGGCCGGCGCAGCACGCAGAAACACCTAGATTGAAGATAAGCGCCTTTTTGTCATTGACCGCGACCTACATTGAAGATGCACAATCTTCTTTCAATTCCGGCCGAACGGAAGGAGATATCTGCTCAAAACTTTCTGTGCAGGTGCAGACAGTGGCACCCGACATGTCTGCGTTGTCGTTTTCCACCGGGCACTCTTTGGGCCGGCGCAGCACGCAGAAACACCTAGATTGAAGATAAGCGCCTTTTTGTCATTGACCGCGACCTACATTGAAGATGCACAATCTTCTTTCAATTCCGGCCGAACGGAAGGAGATATCTGCTCAAAACTTTCTGTGCAGGTGTAGACAATGGCACCCGACATGCCTGCGTTGTCGTTATCCGCCGGGCACTCTTTGGGCCGGAGCAGCACGCAGAAACACCTAGATTGCAGATAAGGGCTTTTTGACATTGACCGCGACCAATATTGAAGATGCACAATCTTCTTGCAATTCCGGCCGAACGAAAGAAGATATCTGCTCAAAACTTTCTGTGCACGTGTAGACAGTGGCACCCGACATGCCTGCGTTGTCGTTTTCCGCCGGGCACTCTTTGGGCCGGAGCAGCACGCAGAAACACCTAGATTGCAGATAAGGGCTTTTTGACATTGACCGCGACCAATATTGCAGATGCACAAACGTCTTGCAATTCCGGCCGAACGAAAGAAGATATCTGCTCAAAACTTTCTGTGCAGGTGCAGACAGTGGCACCCGGCATGCCTGCGTTGTCGTTTTCCGCCGGGCACTCTTTGGGCCGGCGCAGCACGCAGAAACACCTAGATTGAAGATAAGCGCCTTTTGCCATTGACCGCGACGAACATAGAAGATGCACAATCTTCTTTCAATTCCGGCAGAACGGAAGGAGATATCTGCTCAAACCTTTCTGTGCAGGTGCAGACAGTGGCACCCGACATGCCTGGGTTGTCGTTTTCCGCCGGGCACTCTTTGGGCCGGCGCAGCACGCAGAAACACCTAGATTGAAGATAAGCGCCTTTTTGTCATTGACCGCGACCTACATTGAAGATGCACAATCTTCTTTCAATTCCGGCCGAACGGAAGGAGATATCTGCTCAAAACTTTCTGTGCAGGTGCAGACAGTGGCACCCGACATGCCTGCGTTGTCGTTTTCCGCCGGACACTCTTTGGGCCGGCGCAGCACGCAGAAACACCTAGATTGAAGATAAGCGCCTTTTGCCATTGACCGCGACGAACATAGAAGATGCACAAACGTCTTGCAATTCCGGCCGAATGGAAGGAGATATCTGCTCAAAACTTTCTGTGCAGGTGTAGACAGTGGCACCCGACATGCCTGCGTTGTCGTTTTCCGCCGGGCACTCTTTGGGCCGGAGCAGCACGCAGAAACACCTAGATTGCAGATAAGGGCTTTTTGACATTGACCGCGACCAATATTGCAGATGCACAAACGTCTTGCAATTCCGGCCGAACGAAAGAAGATATCTGCTCAAAACTTTCTGTGCAGGTGCAGACAGTGGCACCCGACATGCCTGCGTTGTCGTTTTCCGCCGGGCACTCTTTGGGCCGGCGCAGCACGCAGAAACACCTAGATTGAAGATAAGCGCCTTTTGCCATTGACCGCGACGAACATAGAAGATGCACAATCTTCTTTCAATTCCGGCAGAACGGAAGGAGATATCTGCTCAAACCTTTCTGTGCAGGTGCAGACAGTGGCACCCGACATGCCTGGGTTGTCGTTTTCCGCCGGGCACTCTTTGGGCCGGCGCAGCACGCAGAAACACCTAGATTGAAGATAAGCGCCTTTTTGTCATTGACCGCGACCTACATTGAAGATGCACAATCTTCTTTCAATTCCGGCCGAACGGAAGGAGATATCTGCTCCAAACTTTCTGTGCAAGTGCAGACAGTGGCACCCGACATGCCTGCGTTGTCGTTTTCCACCGGGCACTCTTTGGGCCGGCGCAGCACGCAGAAACACCTAGATTGAAGATAAGCGCCTTTTGCCATTGACCGCGACGAACATAGAAGATGCACAAACGTCTTGCAATTCCGGCCGAATGGAAGGAGATATCTGCTCAAAACTTTCTGTGCAGGTGCAGACAGTGGCACCCGACATGCCTGCGTTGTCGTTTTCCGCCGGGCACTCTTTGGGCCGGAGCAGCACGCAGAAACACCTAGATTGAAGATAAGCGCCTTTTGTCATTGACCGCGACGAACATAGAAGATGCACAAACTTCTTGCAATTCCAGCCGAATGGAAGGAGATATCTGCTCAAAACTTTCTGTGCAGGTGCAGACAGTGGCACCCGACATGCCTGCGTTGTCGTTTTCCGCCGGGCACTCTTTGGGCCGGAGCAGCACGCAGAAACACCTAGATTGAAGATAAGCGCCTTTTGTCATTGACCGCGACGAACATAGAAGATGCACAAACTTCTTGCAATTCCGGCCGAATGGAAGGAGATATCTGCTCAAAACTTTCTGTGCAGGTGTAGACAGTGGCACCCGACATGCCTGCGTTGTCGTTTTCCGCCGGGCACTCTTTGGGCCGGAGCAGCACGCAGAAACACCTAGATTGAAGATAAGCGCCTTTTGCCATTGACCGCGATGAACATAGAAGATGCACAATCTTCTTTCAATTCCGGCAGAACGGAAGGAGATATCTGCTCAAACCTTTCTGTGCAGGTGCAGACAGTGGCACCCGACATGCCTGGGTTGTCGTTTTCCGCCGGGCACTCTTTGGGCCGGCGCAGCACGCAGAAACACCTAGATTGAAGATAAGCGCCTTTTTGTCATTGACCGCGACCTACATTGAAGATGCACAATCTTCTTTCAATTCCGGCCGAACGGAAGGAGATATCTGCTCAAAACTTTCTGTGCAGGTGCAGACAGTGGCACCCGACATGCCTGCGTTGTCGTTTTCCGCCGGACACTCTTTGGGCCGGCGCAGCACGCAGAAACACCTAGATTGAAGATAAGCGCCTTTTGCCATTGACCGCGACGAACATAGAAGATGCACAAACGTCTTGCAATTCCGGCCGAATGGAAGGAGATATCTGCTCAAAACTTTCTGTGCAGGTGTAGACAGTGGCACCCGACATGCCTGCGTTGTCGTTTTCCGCCGGGCACTCTTTGGGCCGGAGCAGCACGCAGAAACACCTAGATTGCAGATAAGGGCTTTTTGACATTGACCGCGACCAATATTGCAGATGCACAAACGTCTTGCAATTCCGGCCGAACGAAAGAAGATATCTGCTCAAAACTTTCTGTGCAGGTGCAGACAGTGGCACCCGACATGCCTGCGTTGTCGTTTTCCGCCGGGCACTCTTTGGGCCGGCGCAGCACGCAGAAACACCTAGATTGAAGATAAGCGCCATTTGCCATTGACCGCGACGAACATAGAAGATGCACAATCTTCTTTCAATTCCGGCAGAACGGAAGGAGATATCTGCTCAAACCTTTCTGTGCAGGTGCAGACAGTGGCACCCGACATGCCTGGGTTGTCGTTTTCCGCCGGGCACTCTTTGGGCCGGCGCAGCACGCAGAAACACCTAGATTGAAGATAAGCGCCTTTTTGTCATTGACCGCGACCTACATTGAAGATGCACAATCTTCTTTCAATTCCGGCCGAACGGAAGGAGATATCTGCTCAAAACTTTCTGTGCAGGTGCAGACAGTGGCACCCGACATGCCTGCGTTGTCGTTTTCCGCCGGACACTCTTTGGGCCGGCGCAGCACGCAGAAACACCTAGATTGAAGATAAGCGCCTTTTGCCATTGACCGCGACGAACATAGAAGATGCACAAACGTCTTGCAATTCCGGCCGAATGGAAGGAGATATCTGCTCAAAACTTTCTGTGCAGGTGTAGACAGTGGCACCCGACATGCCTGCGTTGTCGTTTTCCGCCGGGCACTCTTTGGGCCGGAGCAGCACGCAGAAACACCTAGATTGCAGATAAGGGCTTTTTGACATTGACCGCGACCAATATTGCAGATGCACAAACGTCTTGCAATTCCGGCCGAACGAAAGAAGATATCTGCTCAAAACTTTCTGTGCAGGTGCAGACAGTGGCACCCGACATGCCTGCGTTGCCGTTTTCCGCCGGGCACTCTTTGGGCCGGCGCAGCACGCAGAAACACCTAGATTGAAGATAAGCGCCTTTTTGTCATTGACCGCGACCTACATTGAAGATGCACAATCTTCTTTCAATTCCGGCCGAACGGAAGGAGATATCTGCTCAAAACTTTCTGTGCAGGTGCAAACAGTGGCACCCGACATGCCTGCGTTGTCGTTTTCCACCGGGCACTCTTTGGGCCGGCGCAGCACGCAGAAACACCTAGATTGAAGATAAGCGCCTTTTGCCATTGACCGCGACGAACATAGAAGATGCACAAACGTCTTGCAATTCCGGCTGAATGGAAGGAGATATCTGCTCAAAACTTTCTGTGCAGGTGTAGACAGTGGCACCCGACATGCCTGCGTTGTCGTTTTCCGCCGGGCACTCTTTGGGCCGGAGCAGCACGCAGAAACACCTAGATTGCAGATAAGGGCTTTTTGACATTGACCGCGACCAATATTGCAGATGCACAAACGTCTTGCAATTCCGGCCGAACGAAAGAAGATATCTGCTCAAAACTTTCTGTGCAGGTGCAGACAGTGGCACCCGACATGCCTGCGTTGTCGTTTTCCGCCGGGCACTCTTTGGGCCGGCGCAGCACGCAGAAACACCTAGATTGAAGATAAGCGCCTTTTTGTCATTGACCGCGACCTACATTGAAGATGCACAATCTTCTTTCAATTCCGGCCGAACGGAAGGAGATATCTGCTCAAAACATTATGTGCAGGTGCAGACAGTGGCACCCGACATGCCTGCGTTGTCGTTTTCCGCCGGGCACTCTTTGGGCCGGCGCAGCACGCAGAAACACCTAGATTGAAGATAAGCGCCTTTTTGTCATTGACCGCGACCTACATTGAAGATGCACAATCTTCTTTCAATTCCGGCCGAACGGAAGGAGATATCTGCTCAAAACTTTCTGTGCAGGTGCAGACAGTGGCACCCGACATTCCTGCGTTGTCGTTTTCCGCCGGGAACTCTTTGGGCCGGCGCAGCACGCAGAAACACCTAGATTGAAGATAAGCGCCTTTTGCCATTCACCGCGACGAACATAGAAGATGCACAAACTTCTTGCAATTCCGGCCGAATGGAAGGAGATATCTGCTCAAAACTTTCTGTGCAGGTGTAGACAATGGCACCCGAAATGCCTGCGTTGTCGTTATGCGCCGGGCACTCTTTGGGCCGGAGCAGCACGCAGAAACACCTAGATTGCAGATAAGGGCTTTTTGACATTGACCGCGACCAATATTGAAGATGCACAATCTTCTTGCAATTCCGGCCGAACGAAAGAAGATATCTGCTCAAAACTTTCTGTGCAGGTGCAGACAGTGGCACCCGACATGCCTGCCTTGTCGTTTTCCGCCGGGCACTCTTTGGGCCGGCGCAGCACGCAGAAACACCTAGATTGAAGATAAGCGCCTTTTGCCATTGACCGCGACGAACATAGAAGATGCACAAACGTCTTGCAATTCCGGCTGAATGGAAGGAGATATCTCCTCAAAACTTTCTGTGCAGGTGCAGACAGTGGCACCCGACATGCCTGCCTTGTCGTTTTCCGCCGGGCACTCTTTGGGCCGGCGCAGCACGCAGAAACACCTAGATTGAAGATAAGCGCCTTTTTGTCATTGACCGAGACCTACATTGAAGATGCACAATCTTCTTTCAATTCCGGCCGAACAGAAGGAGATATCTGCTCAAAACTTTCTGTGCAGGTGCAGACAGTGGCACCCGACATGCCTGCGTTGTCGTTTTCCACCGGGCACTCTTTGGGCCGGCGCAGCACGCAGAAACACCTAGATTGAAGATAAGCGCCTTTTGCCATTGACCGCGACGAACATAGAAGATGCACAAACGTCTTGCAATTCCGGCCGAATGGAAGGAGATATCTGCTCAAAACTTTCTGTGCAGGTGCAGACAGTGGCACCCGACATGCCTGCGTTGTCGTTTTCCACCGGGCACTCTTTGGGGCGGCGCAGCACGCAGAAACACCTAGATTGAAAATAAGCGCCTTTTGCCATTGACCGCGACGAACATAGAAGATGCACAAACGTTTTGCAATTCCGGCCAAATGGAAGGAGATATCTGCTCAAAACTTTCTGTGCAGGTGTAGACAGTGGCACCCGACATGCCTGCGTTGTCGTTTTCCACCGGGCACTCTTTGGGCCGGAGCAGCACGCAGAAACACCTAGATTGCAGATAAGGGCTTTTTGACATTGACCGCGACCAATATTGAAGATGCACAAACGTCTTGCAATTCCGGCCGAACGAAAGAAGATATCTGCTCAAAACTTTCTGTGCAGGTGCAGACAGTGGCACCCGACATGCCTGCGTTGTCGTTTTCCGCCAGGCACTCTTTGGGCCGGAGCAGTACGCAGAAACACCTAGATTGCAGATAAGGGCTTTTTGACATTGACCACGACCAATATTGAAGATGCACAAACGTCTTGCAATTCCGGCCGAACGAAAGAAGATATCTGCTCAAAACTTTCTGTGCAGGTGCAGACAGCGGCACCCGACATGCCTGCGTTGTCGTTTTCCGCCGGGCACTCTTTGGGCCGGCGCAGCACGCAGAAACACCTAGATTGAAGATAAGCGCCTTTTTGTCATTGACCGCGACCTACATTGAAGATGCACAATCTTCTTTCAATTCCGGCCGAACGGAAGGAGATATCTGCTCAAAACTTTCTGTGCAGGTGCAGACAGTGGCACCCGACATGTCTGCGTTGTCGTTTTCCACCGGGCACTCTTTGGGCCGGCGCAGCACGCAGAAACACCTAGATTGAAGATAAGCGCCTTTTTGTCATTGACCGCGACCTACATTGAAGATGCACAATCTTCTTTCAATTCCGGCCGAACGGAAGGAGATATCTGCTCAAAACTTTCTGTGCAGGTGTAGACAATGGCACCCGACATGCCTGCGTTGTCGTTATCCGCCGGGCACTCTTTGGGCCGGAGCAGCACGCAGAAACACCTAGATTGCAGATAAGGGCTTTTTGACATTGACCGCGACCAATATTGAAGATGCACAATCTTCTTGCAATTCCGGCCGAACGAAAGAAGATATCTGCTCAAAACTTTCTGTACAGGTGCAGACAGTGGCACCCGACATGCCTGCCTTGTCGTTTTCCGCCGGGCACTCTTTGGGCCGGCGCAGCACGCAGAAACACCTGGATTGAAGATAAGCGCCTTTTTGTCATTGACCGAGACCTACATTGAAGATGCACAATCTTCTTTCAATTCCGGCCGAACGGAAGGAGATATCTGCTCAAAACTTTCTGTGCAGGTGCAGACAGTGGCACCCGACATGCCTGCGTTGTCGTTTTCCACCGGGCACTCTTTGGGCCGGCGCAGCACGCAGAAACACCCAGATTGAAGATAAGCGCCTTTTGCCATTGACCGCGACGAACATAGAAGATGCACAAACGTCTTGCAATTCCGGCCGAATGGAAGGAGATATCTGCTCAAAACTTTCTGTGCAGGTGTAGACAGTGGCACCCGACATGCCTGCGTTGTCGTTTTCCGCCGGGCACTCTTTGGGCCGGAGCAGCACGCAGAAACACCTAGATTGCAGATAAGGGCTTTTTGACATTGACCGCGACCAATATTGCAGATGCACAAACGTCTTGCAATTCCGGCCGAACGAAAGAAGATATCTGCTCAAAACTTTCTGTGCAGGTGCAGACAGTGGCACCCGACATGCCTGCGTTGTCGTTTTCCACCGGGCACTCTTTGGGCCGGCGCAGCACGCAGAAACACCTAGATTGAAGATAAAGCGCCTTTTGCCATTGACCGCGACGAACATAGAAGATGCACAAACGTCTTGCAATTCCGGCCGAATGGAAGGAGATATCTGCTCAAAACTTTCTGTGCAGGTGCAGACAGTGGCACCCGACATGCCTGCGTTGTCGTTTTCCACCGGGCACTCTTTGGGGCGGCGCAGCACGCAGAAACACCTAGATTGAAGATAAGCGCCTTTTGCCATTGACCGCGACGAACATAGAAGATGCACAAACGTCTTGCAATTCCGGCCGAATGGAAGGAGATATCTGCTCAAAACTTTCTGTGCAGGTGTAGACAGTGGCACCCGACATGCCTGCGTTGTCGTTTTCCACCGGGCACTCTTTGGGCCGGAGCAGCACGCAGAAACACCTAGATTGCAGATAAGGGCTTTTTGACATTGACCGCGACCAATATTGAAGATGCACAAACGTCTTGCAATTCCGGCCGAACGAAAGAAGATATCTGCTCAAAACTTTCTGTGCAGGTGCAGACAGTGGCACCCGACATGCCTGCCTTGTCGTTTTCCGCCGGGCACTCTTTGGGCCGGCGCAGCACGCAGAAACACCTAGATTGAAGATAAGCGCCTTTTTGTCATTGACCGCGACCTACATTGAAGATGCACAATCTTCTTTCAATTCCGGCCGAACGGAAGGAGATATCTGCTCAAAACTTTCTGTGCAGGTGCAGACAGTGGCACCCGACATGTCTGCGTTGTCGTTTTCCACCGGGCACTCTTTGGGCCGGCGCAGCACGCAGAAACACCTAGATTGAAGATAAGCGCCTTTTTGTCATTGACCGCGACCTACATTGAAGATGCACAATCTTCTTTCAATTCCGGCCGAACGGAAGGAGATATCTGCTCAAAACTTTCTGTGCAGGTGTAGACAATGGCACCCGACATGCCTGCGTTGTCGTTATCCGCCGGGCACTCTTTGGGCCGGAGCAGCACGCAGAAACACCTAGATTGCAGATAAGGGCTTTTTGACATTGACCGCGACCAATATTGAAGATGCACAATCTTCTTGCAATTCCGGCCGAACGAAAGAAGATATCTGCTCAAAACTTTCTGTGCAGGTGTAGACAGTGGCACCCGACATGCCTGCGTTGTCGTTTTCCGCCGGGCACTCTTTGGGCCGGAGCAGCACGCAGAAACACCTAGATTGCAGATAAGGGCTTTTTGACATTGACCGCGACCAATATTGCAGATGCACAAACGTCTTGCAATTCCGGCCGAACGAAAGAAGATATCTGCTCAAAACTTTCTGTGCAGGTGCAGACAGTGGCACCCGGCATGCCTGCGTTGTCGTTTTCCGCCGGGCACTCTTTGGGCCGGCGCAGCACGCAGAAACACCTAGATTGAAGATAAGCGCCTTTTGCCATTGACCGCGACGAACATAGAAGATGCACAATCTTCTTTCAATTCCGGCAGAACGGAAGGAGATATCTGCTCAAACCTTTCTGTGCAGGTGCAGACAGTGGCACCCGACATGCCTGGGTTGTCGTTTTCCGCCGGGCACTCTTTGGGCCGGCGCAGCACGCAGAAACACCTAGATTGAAGATAAGCGCCTTTTTGTCATTGACCGCGACCTACATTGAAGATGCACAATCTTCTTTCAATTCCGGCCGAACGGAAGGAGATATCTGCTCAAAACTTTCTGTGCAGGTGCAGACAGTGGCACCCGACATGCCTGCGTTGTCGTTTTCCGCCGGACACTCTTTGGGCCGGCGCAGCACGCAGAAACACCTAGATTGAAGATAAGCGCCTTTTGCCATTGACCGCGACGAACATAGAAGATGCACAAACGTCTTGCAATTCCGGCCGAATGGAAGGAGATATCTGCTCAAAACTTTCTGTGCAGGTGTAGACAGTGGCACCCGACATGCCTGCGTTGTCGTTTTCCGCCGGGCACTCTTTGGGCCGGAGCAGCACGCAGAAACACCTAGATTGCAGATAAGGGCTTTTTGACATTGACCGCGACCAATATTGCAGATGCACAAACGTCTTGCAATTCCGGCCGAACGAAAGAAGATATCTGCTCAAAACTTTCTGTGCAGGTGCAGACAGTGGCACCCGACATGCCTGCGTTGTCGTTTTCCGCCGGGCACTCTTTGGGCCGGCGCAGCACGCAGAAACACCTAGATTGAAGATAAGCGCCTTTTTGTCATTGACCGCGACCTACATTGAAGATGCACAATCTTCTTTCAATTCCGGCCGAACGGAAGGAGATATCTGCTCAAAACATTATGTGCAGGTGCAGACAGTGGCACCCGACATGCCTGCGTTGTCGTTTTCCGCCGGGCACTCTTTGGGCCGGCGCAGCACGCAGAAACACCTAGATTGAAGATAAGCGCCTTTTTATCATTGACCGCGACCTACATTGAAGATGCACAATCTTCTTTCAATTCCGGCCGAACGGAAGGAGATATCTGCTCAAAACTTTCTGTGCAGGTTCAGACAGTGGCACCCGACATGCCTGCGTTGTCGTTTTCCGCCGGGCACTCTTTGGGCCGGAGCAGCACGCAGAAACACCTAGATTGAAGATAAGCGCCATTTGTCTTTGACCGCGACGAACATAGAAGATGCACAAACTTCTTGCAATTCCGGCCGAATGGAAGGAGATATCTGCTCAAAACTTTCTGTGCAGGTGCAGACAGTGGCACCCGACATGCCTGCGTTGTCGTTTTCCGCCGGGCACTCTTTGGGCCAGAGCAGCACGCAGAAATACCTAGATTGAAGATAAGCGCCTTTTGTCATTGACCGCGACGAACATAGAAGATGCACAAACTTCTTGCAATTCCGGCCGAATGGAAGGAGATATCTGCTCAAAACTTTCTGTGCAGGTGTAGACAGTGGCACCCGACATGCCTGCGTTGTCGTTTTCCGCCGGGCACTCTTTGGGCCGGAGCAGCACGCAGAAACACCTAGATTGAAGATAAGCGCCTTTTGTCATTGACCGCGACGAACATAGAAGATGCACAAACTTCTTGCAATTCCGGCCGAATGGAAGGAGATATCTGCTCAAAACTTTCTGTGCAGGTGTAGACAGTGGCACCCGACATGCCTGCGTTGTCGTTTTCCGCCGGGCACTCTTTGGGCCGGAGCAGCACGCAGAAACACCTAGATTGAAGATAAGCGCCTTTTGCCATTGACCGCGACGAACATAGAAGATGCACAATCTTCTTTCAATTCCGGCAGAACGGAAGGAGATATCTGCTCAAACCTTTCTGTGCAGGTGCAGACAGTGGCACCCGACATGCCTGGGTTGTCGTTTTCCGCCGGGCACTCTTTGGGCCGGCGCAGCACGCAGAAACACCTAGATTGAAGATAAGCGCCTTTTTGTCACTGACCGCGACCTACATTGAAGATGCACAAACTTCTTTCAATTCCGGCCGAACGGAAGGAGATATCTGCTCAAAACTTTCTGTGCAGGTGCAGACAGTGGCACCCGACATGCCTGCGTTGTCGTTTTCCGCCGGACACTCTTTGGGCCGGCGCAGCACGCAGAAACACCTAGATTGAAGATAAGCGCCTTTTGCCATTGACCGCGACGAACATAGAAGATGCACAAACGTCTTGCAATTCCGGCCGAATGGAAGGAGATATCTGCTCAAAACTTTCTGTGCAGGTGTAGACAGTGGCACCCGACATGCCTGCGTTGTCGTTTTCCGCCGGGCACTCTTTGGGCCGGAGCAGCACGCAGAAACACCTAGATTGCAGATAAGGGCTTTTTGACATTGACCGCGACCAATATTGCAGATGCACAAACGTCTTGCAATTCCGGCCGAACGAAAGAAGATATCTGCTCAAAACTTTCTGTGCAGGTGCAGACAGTGGCACCCGACATGCCTGCGTTGTCGTTTTCCGCCGGGCACTCTTTGGGCCGGCGCAGCACGCAGAAACACCTAGATTGAAGATAAGCGCCTTTTGCCATTGACCGCGACGAACATAGAAGATGCACAATCTTCTTTCAATTCCGGCAGAACGGAAGGAGATATCTGCTCAAACCTTTCTGTGCAGGTGCAGACAGTGGCACCCGACATGCCTGGGTTGTCGTTTTCCGCCGGGCACTCTTTGGGCCGGCGCAGCACGCAGAAACACCTAGATTGAAGATAAGCGCCTTTTTGTCACTGACCGCGACCTACATTGAAGATGCACAAACTTCTTTCAATTCCGGCCGAACGGAAGGAGATATCTGCTCAAAACTTTCTGTGCAGGTGCAGACAGTGGCACCCGACATGCCTGCGTTGTCGTTTTCCGCCGGACACTCTTTGGGCCGGCGCAGCACGCAGAAACACCTAGATTGAAGATAAGCGCCTTTTGCCATTGACCGCGACGAACATAGAAGATGCACAAACGTCTTGCAATTCCGGCCGAATGGAAGGAGATATCTGCTCAAAACTTTCTGTGCAGGTGTAGACAGTGGCACCCGACATGCCTGCGTTGTCGTTTTCCGCCGGGCACTCTTTGGGCCGGAGCAGCACGCAGAAACACCTAGATTGCAGATAAGGGCTTTTTGACATTGACCGCGACCAATATTGCAGATGCACAAACGTCTTGCAATTCCGGCCGAACGAAAGAAGATATCTGCTCAAAACTTTCTGTGCAGGTGCAGACAGTGGCACCCGACATGCCTGCGTTGTCGTTTTCCGCCGGGCACTCTTTGGGCCGGCGCAGCACGCAGAAACACCTAGATTGAAGATAAGCGCCTTTTGCCATTGACCGCGACGAACATAGAAGATGCACAATCTTCTTTCAATTCCGGCAGAACGGAAGGAGATATCTGCTCAAACCTTTCTGTGCAGGTGCAGACAGTGGCACCCGACATGCCTGGGTTGTCGTTTTCCGCCGGGCACTCTTTGGGCCGGCGCAGCACGCAGAAACACCTAGATTGAAGATAAGCGCCTTTTTGTCATTGACCGCGACCTACATTGAAGATGCACAATCTTCTTTCAATTCCGGCCGAACGGAAGGAGATATCTGCTCAAAACTTTCTGTGCAGGTGCAGACAGTGGCACCCGACATGCCTGCGTTGTCGTTTTCCGCCGGACACTCTTTGGGCCGGCGCAGCACGCAGAAACACCTAGATTGAAGATAAGCGCCTTTTGCCATTGACCGCGACGAACATAGAAGATGCACAAACGTCTTGCAATTCCGGCCGAATGGAAGGAGATATCTGCTCAAAACTTTCTGTGCAGGTGTAGACAGTGGCACCCGACATGCCTGCGTTGTCGTTTTCCGCCGGGCACTCTTTGGGCCGGAGCAGCACGCAGAAACACCTAGATTGCAGATAAGGGCTTTTTGACATTGACCGCGACCAATATTGCAGATGCACAAACGTCTTGCAATTCCGGCCGAACGAAAGAAGATATCTGCTCAAAACTTTCTGTGCAGGTGCAGACAGTGGCACCCGACATGCCTGCGTTGTCGTTTTCCGCCGGGCACTCTTTGGGCCGGCGCAGCACGCAGAAACACCTAGATTGAAGATAAGCGCCTTTTGCCATTGACCGCGACGAACATAGAAGATGCACAATCTTCTTTCAATTCCGGCAGAACGGAAGGAGATATCTGCTCAAACCTTTCTGTGCAGGTGCAGACAGTGGCACCCGACATGCCTGGGTTGTCGTTTTCCGCCGGGCACTCTTTGGGCCGGCGCAGCACGCAGAAACACCTAGATTGAAGATAAGCGCCTTTTTGTCATTGACCGCGACCTACATTGAAGATGCACAATCTTCTTTCAATTCCGGCCGAACGGAAGGAGATATCTGCTCAAAACTTTCTGTGCAGGTGCAGACAGTGGCACCCGACATGCCTGCGTTGTCGTTTTCCGCCGGACACTCTTTGGGCCGGCGCAGCACGCAGAAACACCTAGATTGAAGATAAGCGCCTTTTGCCATTGACCGCGACGAACATAGAAGATGCACAAACGTCTTGCAATTCCGGCCGAATGGAAGGAGATATCTGCTCAAAACTTTCTGTGCAGGTGTAGACAGTGGCACCCGACATGCCTGCGTTGTCGTTTTCCGCCGGGCACTCTTTGGGCCGGAGCAGCACGCAGAAACACCTAGATTGCAGATAAGGGCTTTTTGACATTGACCGCGACCAATATTGCAGATGCACAAACGTCTTGCAATTCCGGCCGAACGAAAGAAGATATCTGCTCAAAACTTTCTGTGCAGGTGCAGACAGTGGCACCCGACATGCCTGCGTTGTCGTTTTCCGCCGGGCACTCTTTGGGCCGGCGCAGCACGCAGAAACACCTAGATTGAAGATAAGCGCCTTTTTGTCATTGACCGCGACCTACATTGAAGATGCACAATCTTCTTTCAATTCCGGCCGAACGGAAGGAGATATCTGCTCAAAACTTTCTGTGCAGGTGCAGACAGTGGCACCCGACATGCCTGCGTTGTCGTTTTCCACCGGGCACTCTTTGGGCCGGCGCAGCACGCAGAAACACCTAGATTGAAGATAAGCGCCTTTTGCCATTGACCGCGACGAACATAGAAGATGCACAAACGTCTTGCAATTCCGGCTGAATGGAAGGAGATATCTGCTCAAAACTTTCTGTGCAGGTGTAGACAGTGGCACCCGACATGCCTGCGTTGTCGTTTTCCGCCGGGCACTCTTTGGGCCGGAGCAGCACGCAGAAACACCTAGATTGCAGATAAGGGCTTTTTGACATTGACCGCGACCAATATTGCAGATGCACAAACGTCTTGCAATTCCGGCCGAACGAAAGAAGATATCTGCTCAAAACTTTCTGTGCAGGTGCAGACAGTGGCACCCGACATGCCTGCGTTGTCGTTTTCCGCCGGGCACTCTTTGGGCCGGCGCAGCACGCAGAAACACCTAGATTGAAGATAAGCTTGACCGCGACCTACATTGAAGATGCACAATCTTCTTTCAATTCCGGCCGAACGGAAGGAGATATCTGCTCAAAACATTATGTGCAGGTGCAGACAGTGGCACCCGACATGCCTGCGTTGTCGTTTTCCGCCGGGCACTCTTTGGGCCGGCGCAGCACGCAGAAACACCTAGATTGAAGATAAGCGCCTTTTTGTCATTGACCGCGACCTACATTGAAGATGCACAATCTTCTTTCAATTCCGGCCGAACGGAAGGAGATATCTGCTCAAAACTTTCTGTGCAGGTGCAGACAGTGGCACCCGACATGTCTGCGTTGTCGTTTTCCACCGGGCACTCTTTGGGCCGGCGCAGCACGCAGAAACACCTAGATTGAAGATAAGCGCCTTTTTGTCATTGACCGCGACCTACATTGAAGATGCACAATCTTCTTTCAATTCCGGCCGAACGGAAGGAGATATCTGCTCAAAACTTTCTGTGCAGGTGTAGACAATGGCACCCGACATGCCTGCGTTGTCGTTATCCGCCGGGCACTCTTTGGGCCGGAGCAGCACGCAGAAACACCTAGATTGCAGATAAGGGCTTTTTGACATTGACCGCGACCAATATTGAAGATGCACAATCTTCTTGCAATTCCGGCCGAACGAAAGAAGATATCTGCTCAAAACTTTCTGTACAGGTGCAGACAGTGGCACCCGACATGCCTGCCTTGTCGTTTTCCGCCGGGCACTCTTTGGGCCGGCGCAGCACGCAGAAACACCTGGATTGAAGATAAGCGCCTTTTTGTCATTGACCGAGACCTACATTGAAGATGCACAATCTTCTTTCAATTCCGGCCGAACGGAAGGAGATATCTGCTCAAAACTTTCTGTGCAGGTGCAGACAGTGGCACCCGACATGCCTGCGTTGTCGTTTTCCACCGGGCACTCTTTGGGCCGGCGCAGCACGCAGAAACACCCAGATTGAAGATAAGCGCCTTTTGCCATTGACCGCGACGAACATAGAAGATGCACAAACGTCTTGCAATTCCGGCCGAATGGAAGGAGATATCTGCTCAAAACTTTCTGTGCAGGTGTAGACAGTGGCACCCGACATGCCTGCGTTGTCGTTTTCCGCCGGGCACTCTTTGGGCCGGAGCAGCACGCAGAAACACCTAGATTGCAGATAAGGGCTTTTTGACATTGACCGCGACCAATATTGCAGATGCACAAACGTCTTGCAATTCCGGCCGAACGAAAGAAGATATCTGCTCAAAACTTTCTGTGCAGGTGCAGACAGTGGCACCCGACATGCCTGCGTTGTCGTTTTCCACCGGGCACTCTTTGGGCCGGCGCAGCACGCAGAAACACCTAGATTGAAGATAAAGCGCCTTTTGCCATTGACCGCGACGAACATAGAAGATGCACAAACGTCTTGCAATTCCGGCCGAATGGAAGGAGATATCTGCTCAAAACTTTCTGTGCAGGTGCAGACAGTGGCACCCGACATGCCTGCGTTGTCGTTTTCCACCGGGCACTCTTTGGGGCGGCGCAGCACGCAGAAACACCTAGATTGAAGATAAGCGCCTTTTGCCATTGACCGCGACGAACATAGAAGATGCACAAACGTCTTGCAATTCCGGCCGAATGGAAGGAGATATCTGCTCAAAACTTTCTGTGCAGGTGTAGACAGTGGCACCCGACATGCCTGCGTTGTCGTTTTCCACCGGGCACTCTTTGGGCCGGAGCAGCACGCAGAAACACCTAGATTGCAGATAAGGGCTTTTTGACATTGACCGCGACCAATATTGAAGATGCACAAACGTCTTGCAATTCCGGCCGAACGAAAGAAGATATCTGCTCAAAACTTTCTGTGCAGGTGCAGACAGTGGCACCCGACATGCCTGCCTTGTCGTTTTCCGCCGGGCACTCTTTGGGCCGGCGCAGCACGCAGAAACACCTAGATTGAAGATAAGCGCCTTTTTGTCATTGACCGCGACCTACATTGAAGATGCACAATCTTCTTTCAATTCCGGCCGAACGGAAGGAGATATCTGCTCAAAACTTTCTGTGCAGGTGCAGACAGTGGCACCCGACATGTCTGCGTTGTCGTTTTCCACCGGGCACTCTTTGGGCCGGCGCAGCACGCAGAAACACCTAGATTGAAGATAAGCGCCTTTTTGTCATTGACCGCGACCTACATTGAAGATGCACAATCTTCTTTCAATTCCGGCCGAACGGAAGGAGATATCTGCTCAAAACTTTCTGTGCAGGTGTAGACAATGGCACCCGACATGCCTGCGTTGTCGTTATCCGCCGGGCACTCTTTGGGCCGGAGCAGCACGCAGAAACACCTAGATTGCAGATAAGGGCTTTTTGACATTGACCGCGACCAATATTGAAGATGCACAATCTTCTTGCAATTCCGGCCGAACGAAAGAAGATATCTGCTCAAAACTTTCTGTGCAGGTGTAGACAGTGGCACCCGACATGCCTGCGTTGTCGTTTTCCGCCGGGCACTCTTTGGGCCGGAGCAGCACGCAGAAACACCTAGATTGCAGATAAGGGCTTTTTGACATTGACCGCGACCAATATTGCAGATGCACAAACGTCTTGCAATTCCGGCCGAACGAAAGAAGATATCTGCTCAAAACTTTCTGTGCAGGTGCAGACAGTGGCACCCGGCATGCCTGCGTTGTCGTTTTCCGCCGGGCACTCTTTGGGCCGGCGCAGCACGCAGAAACACCTAGATTGAAGATAAGCGCCTTTTGCCATTGACCGCGACGAACATAGAAGATGCACAATCTTCTTTCAATTCCGGCAGAACGGAAGGAGATATCTGCTCAAACCTTTCTGTGCAGGTGCAGACAGTGGCACCCGACATGCCTGGGTTGTCGTTTTCCGCCGGGCACTCTTTGGGCCGGCGCAGCACGCAGAAACACCTAGATTGAAGATAAGCGCCTTTTTGTCATTGACCGCGACCTACATTGAAGATGCACAATCTTCTTTCAATTCCGGCCGAACGGAAGGAGATATCTGCTCAAAACTTTCTGTGCAGGTGCAGACAGTGGCACCCGACATGCCTGCGTTGTCGTTTTCCGCCGGACACTCTTTGGGCCGGCGCAGCACGCAGAAACACCTAGATTGAAGATAAGCGCCTTTTGCCATTGACCGCGACGAACATAGAAGATGCACAAACGTCTTGCAATTCCGGCCGAATGGAAGGAGATATCTGCTCAAAACTTTCTGTGCAGGTGTAGACAGTGGCACCCGACATGCCTGCGTTGTCGTTTTCCGCCGGGCACTCTTTGGGCCGGAGCAGCACGCAGAAACACCTAGATTGCAGATAAGGGCTTTTTGACATTGACCGCGACCAATATTGCAGATGCACAAACGTCTTGCAATTCCGGCCGAACGAAAGAAGATATCTGCTCAAAACTTTCTGTGCAGGTGCAGACAGTGGCACCCGACATGCCTGCGTTGTCGTTTTCCGCCGGGCACTCTTTGGGCCGGCGCAGCACGCAGAAACACCTAGATTGAAGATAAGCGCCTTTTTGTCATTGACCGCGACCTACATTGAAGATGCACAATCTTCTTTCAATTCCGGCCGAACGGAAGGAGATATCTGCTCAAAACATTATGTGCAGGTGCAGACAGTGGCACCCGACATGCCTGCGTTGTCGTTTTCCGCCGGGCACTCTTTGGGCCGGCGCAGCACGCAGAAACACCTAGATTGAAGATAAGCGCCTTTTTATCATTGACCGCGACCTACATTGAAGATGCACAATCTTCTTTCAATTCCGGCCGAACGGAAGGAGATATCTGCTCAAAACTTTCTGTGCAGGTTCAGACAGTGGCACCCGACATGCCTGCGTTGTCGTTTTCCGCCGGGCACTCTTTGGGCCGGAGCAGCACGCAGAAACACCTAGATTGAAGATAAGCGCCTTTTGCCATTGACCGCGACGAACATAGAAGATGCACAAACGTCTTGCAATTCCGGCCGAATGGAAGGAGATATCTGCTCAAAACTTTCTGTGCAGGTGTAGACAGTGGCACCCGACATGCCTGCGTTGTCGTTTTCCACCGGGCACTCTTTGGGCCGGAGCAGCACGCAGAAACACCTAGATTGCAGATAAGGGCTTTTTGACATTGACCGCGACCAATATTGAAGATGCACAAACGTCTTGCAATTCCGGCCGAACGAAAGAAGATATCTGCTCAAAACTTTCTGTGCAGGTGCAGACAGTGGCACCCGACATGCCTGCCTTGTCGTTTTCCGCCGGGCACTCTTTGGGCCGGCGCAGCACGCAGAAACACCTAGATTGAAGATAAGCGCCTTTTTGTCATTGACCGCGACCTACATTGAAGATGCACAATCTTCTTTCAATTCCGGCCGAACGGAAGGAGATATCTGCTCAAAACTTTCTGTGCAGGTGCAGACAGTGGCACCCGACATGTCTGCGTTGTCGTTTTCCACCGGGCACTCTTTGGGCCGGCGCAGCACGCAGAAACACCTAGATTGAAGATAAGCGCCTTTTTGTCATTGACCGCGACCTACATTGAAGATGCACAATCTTCTTTCAATTCCGGCCGAACGGAAGGAGATATCTGCTCAAAACTTTCTGTGCAGGTGTAGACAATGGCACCCGACATGCCTGCGTTGTCGTTATCCGCCGGGCACTCTTTGGGCCGGAGCAGCACGCAGAAACACCTAGATTGCAGATAAGGGCTTTTTGACATTGACCGCGACCAATATTGAAGATGCACAATCTTCTTGCAATTCCGGCCGAACGAAAGAAGATATCTGCTCAAAACTTTCTGTGCAGGTGTAGACAGTGGCACCCGACATGCCTGCGTTGTCGTTTTCCGCCGGGCACTCTTTGGGCCGGAGCAGCACGCAGAAACACCTAGATTGCAGATAAGGGCTTTTTGACATTGACCGCGACCAATATTGCAGATGCACAAACGTCTTGCAATTCCGGCCGAACGAAAGAAGATATCTGCTCAAAACTTTCTGTGCAGGTGCAGACAGTGGCACCCGGCATGCCTGCGTTGTCGTTTTCCGCCGGGCACTCTTTGGGCCGGCGCAGCACGCAGAAACACCTAGATTGAAGATAAGCGCCTTTTGCCATTGACCGCGACGAACATAGAAGATGCACAATCTTCTTTCAATTCCGGCAGAACGGAAGGAGATATCTGCTCAAACCTTTCTGTGCAGGTGCAGACAGTGGCACCCGACATGCCTGGGTTGTCGTTTTCCGCCGGGCACTCTTTGGGCCGGCGCAGCACGCAGAAACACCTAGATTGAAGATAAGCGCCTTTTTGTCATTGACCGCGACCTACATTGAAGATGCACAATCTTCTTTCAATTCCGGCCGAACGGAAGGAGATATCTGCTCAAAACTTTCTGTGCAGGTGCAGACAGTGGCACCCGACATGCCTGCGTTGTCGTTTTCCGCCGGACACTCTTTGGGCCGGCGCAGCACGCAGAAACACCTAGATTGAAGATAAGCGCCTTTTGCCATTGACCGCGACGAACATAGAAGATGCACAAACGTCTTGCAATTCCGGCCGAATGGAAGGAGATATCTGCTCAAAACTTTCTGTGCAGGTGTAGACAGTGGCACCCGACATGCCTGCGTTGTCGTTTTCCGCCGGGCACTCTTTGGGCCGGAGCAGCACGCAGAAACACCTAGATTGCAGATAAGGGCTTTTTGACATTGACCGCGACCAATATTGCAGATGCACAAACGTCTTGCAATTCCGGCCGAACGAAAGAAGATATCTGCTCAAAACTTTCTGTGCAGGTGCAGACAGTGGCACCCGACATGCCTGCGTTGTCGTTTTCCGCCGGGCACTCTTTGGGCCGGCGCAGCACGCAGAAACACCTAGATTGAAGATAAGCGCCTTTTTGTCATTGACCGCGACCTACATTGAAGATGCACAATCTTCTTTCAATTCCGGCCGAACGGAAGGAGATATCTGCTCAAAACATTATGTGCAGGTGCAGACAGTGGCACCCGACATGCCTGCGTTGTCGTTTTCCGCCGGGCACTCTTTGGGCCGGCGCAGCACGCAGAAACACCTAGATTGAAGATAAGCGCCTTTTTATCATTGACCGCGACCTACATTGAAGATGCACAATCTTCTTTCAATTCCGGCCGAACGGAAGGAGATATCTGCTCAAAACTTTCTGTGCAGGTTCAGACAGTGGCACCCGACATGCCTGCGTTGTCGTTTTCCGCCGGGCACTCTTTGGGCCGGAGCAGCACGCAGAAACACCTAGATTGAAGATAAGCGCCATTTGTCTTTGACCGCGACGAACATAGAAGATGCACAAACTTCTTGCAATTCCGGCCGAATGGAAGGAGATATCTGCTCAAAACTTTCTGTGCAGGTGCAGACAGTGGCACCCGACATGCCTGCGTTGTCGTTTTCCGCCGGGCACTCTTTGGGCCAGAGCAGCACGCAGAAATACCTAGATTGAAGATAAGCGCCTTTTGTCATTGACCGCGACGAACATAGAAGATGCACAAACTTCTTGCAATTCCGGCCGAATGGAAGGAGATATCTGCTCAAAACTTTCTGTGCAGGTGTAGACAGTGGCACCCGACATGCCTGCGTTGTCGTTTTCCGCCGGGCACTCTTTGGGCCGGAGCAGCACGCAGAAACACCTAGATTGAAGATAAGCGCCTTTTGTCATTGACCGCGACGAACATAGAAGATGCACAAACTTCTTGCAATTCCGGCCGAATGGAAGGAGATATCTGCTCAAAACTTTCTGTGCAGGTGTAGACAGTGGCACCCGACATGCCTGCGTTGTCGTTTTCCGCCGGGCACTCTTTGGGCCGGAGCAGCACGCAGAAACACCTAGATTGAAGATAAGCGCCTTTTGCCATTGACCGCGACGAACATAGAAGATGCACAATCTTCTTTCAATTCCGGCAGAACGGAAGGAGATATCTGCTCAAACCTTTCTGTGCAGGTGCAGACAGTGGCACCCGACATGCCTGGGTTGTCGTTTTCCGCCGGGCACTCTTTGGGCCGGCGCAGCACGCAGAAACACCTAGATTGAAGATAAGCGCCTTTTTGTCACTGACCGCGACCTACATTGAAGATGCACAAACTTCTTTCAATTCCGGCCGAACGGAAGGAGATATCTGCTCAAAACTTTCTGTGCAGGTGCAGACAGTGGCACCCGACATGCCTGCGTTGTCGTTTTCCGCCGGACACTCTTTGGGCCGGCGCAGCACGCAGAAACACCTAGATTGAAGATAAGCGCCTTTTGCCATTGACCGCGACGAACATAGAAGATGCACAAACGTCTTGCAATTCCGGCCGAATGGAAGGAGATATCTGCTCAAAACTTTCTGTGCAGGTGTAGACAGTGGCACCCGACATGCCTGCGTTGTCGTTTTCCGCCGGGCACTCTTTGGGCCGGAGCAGCACGCAGAAACACCTAGATTGCAGATAAGGGCTTTTTGACATTGACCGCGACCAATATTGCAGATGCACAAACGTCTTGCAATTCCGGCCGAACGAAAGAAGATATCTGCTCAAAACTTTCTGTGCAGGTGCAGACAGTGGCACCCGACATGCCTGCGTTGTCGTTTTCCGCCGGGCACTCTTTGGGCCGGCGCAGCACGCAGAAACACCTAGATTGAAGATAAGCGCCTTTTGCCATTGACCGCGACGAACATAGAAGATGCACAATCTTCTTTCAATTCCGGCAGAACGGAAGGAGATATCTGCTCAAACCTTTCTGTGCAGGTGCAGACAGTGGCACCCGACATGCCTGGGTTGTCGTTTTCCGCCGGGCACTCTTTGGGCCGGCGCAGCACGCAGAAACACCTAGATTGAAGATAAGCGCCTTTTTGTCATTGACCGCGACCTACATTGAAGATGCACAATCTTCTTTCAATTCCGGCCGAACGGAAGGAGATATCTGCTCAAAACTTTCTGTGCAGGTGCAGACAGTGGCACCCGACATGCCTGCGTTGTCGTTTTCCGCCGGACACTCTTTGGGCCGGCGCAGCACGCAGAAACACCTAGATTGAAGATAAGCGCCTTTTGCCATTGACCGCGACGAACATAGAAGATGCACAAACGTCTTGCAATTCCGGCCGAATGGAAGGAGATATCTGCTCAAAACTTTCTGTGCAGGTGTAGACAGTGGCACCCGACATGCCTGCGTTGTCGTTTTCCGCCGGGCACTCTTTGGGCCGGAGCAGCACGCAGAAACACCTAGATTGCAGATAAGGGCTTTTTGACATTGACCGCGACCAATATTGCAGATGCACAAACGTCTTGCAATTCCGGCCGAACGAAAGAAGATATCTGCTCAAAACTTTCTGTGCAGGTGCAGACAGTGGCACCCGACATGCCTGCGTTGTCGTTTTCCGCCGGGCACTCTTTGGGCCGGCGCAGCACGCAGAAACACCTAGATTGAAGATAAGCGCCTTTTGCCATTGACCGCGACGAACATAGAAGATGCACAATCTTCTTTCAATTCCGGCAGAACGGAAGGAGATATCTGCTCAAACCTTTCTGTGCAGGTGCAGACAGTGGCACCCGACATGCCTGGGTTGTCGTTTTCCGCCGGGCACTCTTTGGGCCGGCGCAGCACGCAGAAACACCTAGATTGAAGATAAGCGCCTTTTTGTCATTGACCGCGACCTACATTGAAGATGCACAATCTTCTTTCAATTCCGGCCGAACGGAAGGAGATATCTGCTCAAAACTTTCTGTGCAGGTGCAGACAGTGGCACCCGACATGCCTGCGTTGTCGTTTTCCGCCGGACACTCTTTGGGCCGGCGCAGCACGCAGAAACACCTAGATTGAAGATAAGCGCCTTTTGCCATTGACCGCGACGAACATAGAAGATGCACAAACGTCTTGCAATTCCGGCCGAATGGAAGGAGATATCTGCTCAAAACTTTCTGTGCAGGTGTAGACAGTGGCACCCGACATGCCTGCGTTGTCGTTTTCCGCCGGGCACTCTTTGGGCCGGAGCAGCACGCAGAAACACCTAGATTGCAGATAAGGGCTTTTTGACATTGACCGCGACCAATATTGCAGATGCACAAACGTCTTGCAATTCCGGCCGAACGAAAGAAGATATCTGCTCAAAACTTTCTGTGCAGGTGCAGACAGTGGCACCCGACATGCCTGCGTTGTCGTTTTCCGCCGGGCACTCTTTGGGCCGGCGCAGCACGCAGAAACACCTAGATTGAAGATAAGCGCCTTTTTGTCATTGACCGCGACCTACATTGAAGATGCACAATCTTCTTTCAATTCCGGCCGAACGGAAGGAGATATCTGCTCAAAACTTTCTGTGCAGGTGCAGACAGTGGCACCCGACATGCCTGCGTTGTCGTTTTCCACCGGGCACTCTTTGGGCCGGCGCAGCACGCAGAAACACCTAGATTGAAGATAAGCGCCTTTTGCCATTGACCGCGACGAACATAGAAGATGCACAAACGTCTTGCAATTCCGGCTGAATGGAAGGAGATATCTGCTCAAAACTTTCTGTGCAGGTGTAGACAGTGGCACCCGACATGCCTGCGTTGTCGTTTTCCGCCGGGCACTCTTTGGGCCGGAGCAGCACGCAGAAACACCTAGATTGCAGATAAGGGCTTTTTGACATTGACCGCGACCAATATTGCAGATGCACAAACGTCTTGCAATTCCGGCCGAACGAAAGAAGATATCTGCTCAAAACTTTCTGTGCAGGTGCAGACAGTGGCACCCGACATGCCTGCGTTGTCGTTTTCCGCCGGGCACTCTTTGGGCCGGCGCAGCACGCAGAAACACCTAGATTGAAGATAAGCTTGACCGCGACCTACATTGAAGATGCACAATCTTCTTTCAATTCCGGCCGAACGGAAGGAGATATCTGCTCAAAACATTATGTGCAGGTGCAGACAGTGGCACCCGACATGCCTGCGTTGTCGTTTTCCGCCGGGCACTCTTTGGGCCGGCGCAGCACGCAGAAACACCTAGATTGAAGATAAGCGCCTTTTTGTCATTGACCGCGACCTACATTGAAGATGCACAATCTTCTTTCAATTCCGGCCGAACGGAAGGAGATATCTGCTCAAAACATTATGTGCAGGTGCAGACAGTGGCAACCGACATGCCTGCGTTGTCGTTTTCCGCCGGGCACTCTTTGGGCCGGCGCAGCACGCAGAAACACCTAGATTGAAGATAAGCGCCTTTTTGTCATTGACCGCGACCTACATTGAAGATGCACAATCTTCTTTCAATTCCGGCCGAACGGAAGGAGATATCTGCTCAAAACTTTCTGTGCAGGTGCAGACAGTGGCACCCGACATTCCTGCGTTGTCGTTTTCCGCCGGGCACTCTTTGGGCCGGCGCAGCACGCAGAAACACCTAGATTGAAGATAAGCGCCTTTTGCCATTCACCGCGACGAACATAGAAGATGCACAAACTTCTTGCAATTCCGGCCGAATGGAAGGAGATATCTGCTCAAAACTTTCTGTGCAGGTGTAGACAATGGCACCCGACATGCCTGCGTTGTCGTTATCCGCCGGGCACTCTTTGGGCTGGAGCAGCAACAGAAACACCTAGATTGCAGATAAGGGCTTTTTGACATTGACCGCGACCAATATTGAAGATGCACAATCTTCTTGCAATTCCGGCCGAACGAAAGAAGATATCTGCTCAAAACTTTCTGTGCAGGTGCAGACAGTGGCACCCGACATGCCTGCCTTGTCGTTTTCCGCCGGGCACTCTTTGGGCCGGCGCAGCACGCAGAAACACCTAGATTGAAGATAAGCGCCTTTTTGTCATTGACCGAGACCTACATTGAAGATGCACAATCTTCTTTCAATTCCGGCCGAACGGAAGGAGATATCTGCTCCAAACTTTCTGTGCAAGTGCAGACAGTGGCACCCGACATGCCTGCGTTGTCGTTTTCCACCGGGCACTCTTTGGGCCGGCGCAGCACGCAGAAACACCTAGATTGAAGATAAGCGCCTTTTGCCATTGACCGCGACGAACATAGAAGATGCACAAACGTCTTGCAATTCCGGCCGAATGGAAGGAGATATCTGCTCCAAACTTTCTGTGCAGGTGCAGACAGTGGCACCCGACATGCCTGCGTTGTCGTTTTCCGCCGGGCACTCTTTGGGCCGGAGCAGCACGCAGAAACACCTAGATTGAAGATAAGCGCCTTTTGTCATTGACCGCGACGAACATAGAAGATGCACAAACTTCTTGCAATTCCAGCCGAATGGAAGGAGATATCTGCTCAAAACTTTCTGTGCAGGTGCAGACAGTGGCACCCGACATGCCTGCGTTGTCGTTTTCCGCCGGGCACTCTTTGGGCCGGAGCAGCACGCAGAAACACCTAGATTGAAGATAAGCGCCTTTTGTCATTGACCGCGACGAACATAGAAGATGCACAAACTTCTTGCAATTCCGGCCGAATGGAAGGAGATATCTGCTCAAAACTTTCTGTGCAGGTGTAGACAGTGGCACCCGACATGCCTGCGTTGTCGTTTTCCGCCGGGCACTCTTTGGGCCGGAGCAGCACGCAGAAACACCTAGATTGAAGATAAGCGCCTTTTGCCATTGACCGCGACGAACATAGAAGATGCACAATCTTCTTTCAATTCCGGCAGAACGGAAGGAGATATCTGCTCAAACCTTTCTGTGCAGGTGCAGACAGTGGCACCCGACATGCCTGGGTTGTCGTTTTCCGCCGGGCACTCTTTGGGCCGGCGCAGCACGCAGAAACACCTAGATTGAAGATAAGCGCCTTTTTGTCATTGACCGCGACCTACATTGAAGATGCACAATCTTCTTTCAATTCCGGCCGAACGGAAGGAGATATCTGCTCAAAACTTTCTGTGCAGGTGCAGACAGTGGCACCCGACATGCCTGCGTTGTCGTTTTCCGCCGGACACTCTTTGGGCCGGCGCAGCACGCAGAAACACCTAGATTGAAGATAAGCGCCTTTTGCCATTGACCGCGACGAACATAGAAGATGCACAAACGTCTTGCAATTCCGGCCGAATGGAAGGAGATATCTGCTCAAAACTTTCTGTGCAGGTGTCGACAGTGGCACCCGACATGCCTGCGTTGTCGTTTTCCGCCGGGCACTCTTTGGGCCGGAGCAGCACGCAGAAACACCTAGATTGCAGATAAGGGCTTTTTGACATTGACCGCGACCAATATTGCAGATGCACAAACGTCTTGCAATTCCGGCCGAACGAAAGAAGATATCTGCTCAAAACTTTCTGTGCAGGTGCAGACAGTGGCACCCGACATGCCTGCGTTGTCGTTTTCCGCCGGGCACTCTTTGGGCCGGCGCAGCACGCAGAAACACCTAGATTGAAGATAAGCGCCTTTTGCCATTGACCGCGACGAACATAGAAGATGCACAATCTTCTTTCAATTCCGGCAGAACGGAAGGAGATATCTGCTCAAACCTTTCTGTGCAGGTGCAGACAGTGGCACCCGACATGCCTGGGTTGTCGTTTTCCGCCGGGCACTCTTTGGGCCGGCGCAGCACCCAGAAACACCTAGATTGAAGATAAGCGCCTTTTTGTCATTGACCGCGACCTACATTGAAGATGCACAATCTTCTTTCAATTCCGGCCGAACGGAAGGAGATATCTGCTCCAAACTTTCTGTGCAAGTGCAGACAGTGGCACCCGACATGCCTGCGTTGTCGTTTTCCACCGGGCACTCTTTGGGCCGGCGCAGCACGCAGAAACACCTAGATTGAAGATAAGCGCCTTTTGCCAGTGACCGCGACGAACATAGAAGATGCACAAACGTCTTGCAATTCCGGCCGAATGGAAGGAGATATCTGCTCAAAACTTTCTGTGCAGGTGCAGACAGTGGCACCCGACATGCCTGCGTTGTCGTTTTCCGCCGGGCACTCTTTGGGCCGGAGCAGCACGCAGAAACACCTAGATTGAAGATAAGCGCCTTTTGTCATTGACCGCGACGAACATAGAAGATGCACAAACTTCTTGCAATTCCAGCCGAATGGAAGGAGATATCTGCTCAAAACTTTCTGTGCAGGTGCAGACAGTGGCACCCGACATGCCTGCGTTGTCGTTTTCCGCCGGGCACTCTTTGGGCCGGAGCAGCACGCAGAAACAACTAGATTGAAGATAAGCGCCTTTTGTCATTGACCGCGACGAACATAGAAGATGCACAAACTTCTTGCAATTCCGGCCGAATGGAAGGAGATATCTGCTCAAAACTTTCTGTGCAGGTGTAGTCAGTGGCACCCGACATGCCTGCGTTGTCGTTTTCCGCCGGGCACTCTTTGGGCCGGAGCAGCACGCAGAAACACCTAGATTGAAGATAAGCGCCTTTTGCCATTGACCGCGACGAACATAGAAGATGCACAATCTTCTTTCAATTCCGGCAGAACGGAAGGAGATATCTGCTCAAACCTTTCTGTGCAGGTGCAGACAGTGGCACCCGACATGCCTGGGTTGTCGTTTTCCGCCGGGCACTCTTTGGGCCGGCGCAGCACGCAGAAACACCTAGATTGAAGATAAGCGCCTTTTTGTCATTGACCGCGACCTACATTGAAGATGCACAATCTTCTTTCAATTCCGGCCGAACGGAAGGAGATATCTGCTCAAAACTTTCTGTGCAGGTGCAGACAGTGGCACCCGACATGCCTGCGTTGTCGTTTTCCGCCGGACACTCTTTGGGCCGGCGCAGCACGCAGAAACACCTAGATTGAAGATAAGCGCCTTTTGCCATTGACCGCGACGAACATAGAAGATGCACAAACGTCTTGCAATTCCGGCCGAATGGAAGGAGATATCTGCTCAAAACTTTCTGTGCAGGTGTAGACAGTGGCACCCGACATGCCTGCGTTGTCGTTTTCCGCCGGGCACTCTTTGGGCCGGAGCAGCACGCAGAAACACCTAGATTGCAGATAAGGGCTTTTTGACATTGACCGCGACCAATATTGCAGATGCACAAACGTCTTGCAATTCCGGCCGAACGAAAGAAGATATCTGCTCAAAACTTTCTGTGCAGGTGCAGACAGTGGCACCCGACATGCCTGCGTTGTCGTTTTCCGCCGGGCACTCTTTGGGCCGGCGCAGCACGCAGAAACACCTAGATTGAAGATAAGCGCCTTTTGCCATTGACCGCGACGAACATAGAAGATGCACAATCTTCTTTCAATTCCGGCAGAACGGAAGGAGATATCTGCTCAAACCTTTCTGTGCAGGTGCAGACAGTGGCACCCGACATGCCTGGGTTGTCGTTTTCCGCCGGGCACTCTTTGGGCCGGCGCAGCACGCAGAAACACCTAGATTGAAGATAAGCGCCTTTTTGTCATTGACCGCGACCTACATTGAAGATGCACAATCTTCTTTCAATTCCGGCCGAACGGAAGGAGATATCTGCTCCAAACTTTCTGTGCAAGTGCAGACAGTGGCACCCGACATGCCTGCGTTGTCGTTTTCCGCCGGGCACTCTTTGGGCCGGCGCAGCACGCAGAAACACCTAGATTGAAGATAAGCGCCTTTTTGTCATTGACCGCGACCTACATTGAAGATGCACAATCTTCTTTCAATTCCGGCCGAACGGAAGGAGATATCTGCTCAAAACTTTCTGTGCAGGTGCAAACAGTGGCACCCGACATGCCTGCGTTGTCGTTTTCCACCGGGCACTCTTTGGGCCGGCGCAGCACGCAGAAACACCTAGATTGAAGATAAGCGCCTTTTGCCATTGACCGCGACGAACATAGAAGATGCACAAACGTCTTGCAATTCCGGCCGAACGAAAGAAGATATCTGCTCAAAACTTTCTGTGCAGGTGCAGACAGTGGCACCCGACATGCCTGCGTTGTCGTTTTCCACCGGGCACTCTTTGGGCCGGCGCAGCACGCAGAAACACCTAGATTGAAGATAAGCGCCTTTTGCCATTGACCGCGACGAACATAGAAGATGCACAAACGTCTTGCAATTCCGGCCGAATGGAAGGAGATATCTGCTCAAAACTTTCTGTGCAGGTGTAGACAGTGGCACCCGACATGCCTGCGTTGTCGTTTTCCGCCGGGCACTCTTTGGGCCGGAGCAGCACGCAGAAACACCTAGATTGCAGATAAGGGCTTTTTGACATTGACCGCGACCAATATTGCAGATGCACAAACGTCTTGCAATTCCGGCCGAACGAAAGAAGATATCTGCTCAAAACTTTCTGTGCAGGTGCAGACAGTGGCACCCGACATGCCTGCGTTGTCGTTTTCCGCCGGGCACTCTTTGGGCCGGCGCAGCACGCAGAAACACCTAGATTGAAGATAAGCGCCTTTCTGTCATTGACCGCGACCTACATTGAAGATGCACAATCTTCTTTCAATTCCGGCCGAACGGAAGGAGATATCTGCTCAAAACTTTCTGTGCAGGTGCAGACAGTGGCACCCGACATGCCTGCGTTGTCGTTTTCCGCCGGGCACTCTTTGGGCCGGCGCAGCACGCAGAAACACCTAGATTGAAGATAAGCGCCTTTTTGTCATTGACCGCGACCTACATTGAAGATGCACAATCTTCTTTCAATTCCGGCCGAACGGAAGGAGATATCTGCTCAAAACTTTCTGTGCAGGTGCAGACAGTGGCACCCGACATGCCTGCGTTGTCGTTTTCCGCCGGACACTCTTTGGGCCGGCGCAGCACGCAGAAACACCTAGATTGAAGATAAGCGCCTTTTGCCATTGACCGCGACGAACATAGAAGATGCACAAACGTCTTGCAATTCCGGCCGAATGGAAGGAGATATCTGCTCAAAACTTTCTGTGCAGGTGTAGGCAGTGGCACCCGACATGCCTGCGTTGTCGTTTTCCGCCGGGCACTCTTTGGGCCGGAGCAGCACGCAGAAACACCTAGATTGCAGATAAGGGCTTTTTGACATTGACCGCGACCAATATTGCAGATGCACAAACGTCTTGCAATTCCGGCCGAACGAAAGAAGATATCTGCTCAAAACTTTCTGTGCAGGTGCAGACAGTGGCACCCGACATGCCTGCGTTGTCGTTTTCCGCCGGGCACTCTTTGGGCCGGCGCAGCACGCAGAAACACCTAGATTGAAGATAAGCGCCTTTTTGTCATTGACCGCGACCTACATTGAAGATGCACAATCTTCTTTCAATTCCGGCCGAACGGAAGGAGATATCTGCTCAAAACTTTCAGTGCAGGTGCAGACAGTGGCACCCGACATGCCTGCGTTGTCGTTTTCCACCGGGCACTCTTTGGGCCGGCGCAGCACGCAGAAACACCTAGATTGAAGATAAGCGCCTTTTGCCATTGACCGCGACGAACATAGAAGATGCACAAACGTCTTGCAATTCCGGCTGAATGAAAGGAGATATCTGCTCAAAACTTTCTGTGCAGGTGTAGACAGTGGCACCCGACATGCCTGCGTTGTCGTTTTCCGCCGGGCACTCTTTGGGCCGGAGCAGCACGCAGAAACACCTAGATTGCAGATAAGGGCTTTTTGACATTGACCGCGACCAATATTGCAGATGCACAAACGTCTTGCAATTCCGGCCGAACGAAAGAAGATATCTGCTCAAAACTTTCTGTGCAGGTGCAGACAGTGGCACCCGACATGCCTGCGTTGTCGTTTTCCGCCGGGCACTCTTTGGGCCGGCGCAGCACGCAGAAACACCTAGATTGAAGATAAGCGCCTTTTTGTCATTGACCGCGACCTACATTGAAGATGCACAATCTTCTTTCAATTCCGGCCGAACGGAAGGAGATATCTGCTCAAAACATTATGTGCAGGTGCAGACAGTGGCACCCGACATGCCTGCGTTGTCGTTTTCCACCGGGCACTCTTTGGGCCGGCGCAGCACGCAGAAACACCTAGATTGAAGATAAGCGCCTTTTGCCATTGACCGCGACGAACATAGAAGATGCACAAACGTCTTGCAATTCCGGCCGAATGGAAGGAGATATCTGCTCAAAACTTTCTGTGCAGGTGCAGACAGTGGCACCCGACATGCCTGCGTTGTCGTTTTCCACCGGGCACTCTTTGGGGCGGCGCAGCACGCAGAAACACCTAGATTGAAAATAAGCGCCTTTTGCCATTGACCGCGACGAACATAGAAGATGCACAAACGTTTTGCAATTCCGGCCAAATGGAAGGAGATATCTGCTCAAAACTTTCTGTGCAGGTGTAGACAGTGGCACCCGACATGCCTGCGTTGTCGTTTTCCACCGGGCACTCTTTGGGCCGGAGCAGCACGCAGAAACACCTAGATTGCAGATAAGGGCTTTTTGACATTGACCGCGACCAATATTGAAGATGCACAAACGTCTTGCAATTCCGGCCGAACGAAAGAAGATATCTGCTCAAAACTTTCTGTGCAGGTGCAGACAGTGGCACCCGACATGCCTGCGTTGTCGTTTTCCGCCAGGCACTCTTTGGGCCGGAGCAGTACGCAGAAACACCTAGATTGCAGATAAGGGCTTTTTGACATTGACCACGACCAATATTGAAGATGCACAAACGTCTTGCAATTCCGGCCGAACGAAAGAAGATATCTGCTCAAAACTTTCTGTGCAGGTGCAGACAGCGGCACCCGACATGCCTGCGTTGTCGTTTTCCGCCGGGCACTCTTTGGGCCGGCGCAGCACGCAGAAACACCTAGATTGAAGATAAGCGCCTTTTTGTCATTGACCGCGACCTACATTGAAGATGCACAATCTTCTTTCAATTCCGGCCGAACGGAAGGAGATATCTGCTCAAAACTTTCTGTGCAGGTGCAGACAGTGGCACCCGACATGTCTGCGTTGTCGTTTTCCACCGGGCACTCTTTGGGCCGGCGCAGCACGCAGAAACACCTAGATTGAAGATAAGCGCCTTTTTGTCATTGACCGCGACCTACATTGAAGATGCACAATCTTCTTTCAATTCCGGCCGAACGGAAGGAGATATCTGCTCAAAACTTTCTGTGCAGGTGTAGACAATGGCACCCGACATGCCTGCGTTGTCGTTATCCGCCGGGCACTCTTTGGGCCGGAGCAGCACGCAGAAACACCTAGATTGCAGATAAGGGCTTTTTGACATTGACCGCGACCAATATTGAAGATGCACAATCTTCTTGCAATTCCGGCCGAACGAAAGAAGATATCTGCTCAAAACTTTCTGTACAGGTGCAGACAGTGGCACCCGACATGCCTGCCTTGTCGTTTTCCGCCGGGCACTCTTTGGGCCGGCGCAGCACGCAGAAACACCTGGATTGAAGATAAGCGCCTTTTTGTCATTGACCGAGACCTACATTGAAGATGCACAATCTTCTTTCAATTCCGGCCGAACGGAAGGAGATATCTGCTCAAAACTTTCTGTGCAGGTGCAGACAGTGGCACCCGACATGCCTGCGTTGTCGTTTTCCACCGGGCACTCTTTGGGCCGGCGCAGCACGCAGAAACACCCAGATTGAAGATAAGCGCCTTTTGCCATTGACCGCGACGAACATAGAAGATGCACAAACGTCTTGCAATTCCGGCCGAATGGAAGGAGATATCTGCTCAAAACTTTCTGTGCAGGTGTAGACAGTGGCACCCGACATGCCTGCGTTGTCGTTTTCCGCCGGGCACTCTTTGGGCCGGAGCAGCACGCAGAAACACCTAGATTGCAGATAAGGGCTTTTTGACATTGACCGCGACCAATATTGCAGATGCACAAACGTCTTGCAATTCCGGCCGAACGAAAGAAGATATCTGCTCAAAACTTTCTGTGCAGGTGCAGACAGTGGCACCCGACATGCCTGCGTTGTCGTTTTCCACCGGGCACTCTTTGGGCCGGCGCAGCACGCAGAAACACCTAGATTGAAGATAAAGCGCCTTTTGCCATTGACCGCGACGAACATAGAAGATGCACAAACGTCTTGCAATTCCGGCCGAATGGAAGGAGATATCTGCTCAAAACTTTCTGTGCAGGTGCAGACAGTGGCACCCGACATGCCTGCGTTGTCGTTTTCCACCGGGCACTCTTTGGGGCGGCGCAGCACGCAGAAACACCTAGATTGAAGATAAGCGCCTTTTGCCATTGACCGCGACGAACATAGAAGATGCACAAACGTCTTGCAATTCCGGCCGAATGGAAGGAGATATCTGCTCAAAACTTTCTGTGCAGGTGTAGACAGTGGCACCCGACATGCCTGCGTTGTCGTTTTCCACCGGGCACTCTTTGGGCCGGAGCAGCACGCAGAAACACCTAGATTGCAGATAAGGGCTTTTTGACATTGACCGCGACCAATATTGAAGATGCACAAACGTCTTGCAATTCCGGCCGAACGAAAGAAGATATCTGCTCAAAACTTTCTGTGCAGGTGCAGACAGTGGCACCCGACATGCCTGCCTTGTCGTTTTCCGCCGGGCACTCTTTGGGCCGGCGCAGCACGCAGAAACACCTAGATTGAAGATAAGCGCCTTTTTGTCATTGACCGCGACCTACATTGAAGATGCACAATCTTCTTTCAATTCCGGCCGAACGGAAGGAGATATCTGCTCAAAACTTTCTGTGCAGGTGCAGACAGTGGCACCCGACATGTCTGCGTTGTCGTTTTCCACCGGGCACTCTTTGGGCCGGCGCAGCACGCAGAAACACCTAGATTGAAGATAAGCGCCTTTTTGTCATTGACCGCGACCTACATTGAAGATGCACAATCTTCTTTCAATTCCGGCCGAACGGAAGGAGATATCTGCTCAAAACTTTCTGTGCAGGTGTAGACAATGGCACCCGACATGCCTGCGTTGTCGTTATCCGCCGGGCACTCTTTGGGCCGGAGCAGCACGCAGAAACACCTAGATTGCAGATAAGGGCTTTTTGACATTGACCGCGACCAATATTGAAGATGCACAATCTTCTTGCAATTCCGGCCGAACGAAAGAAGATATCTGCTCAAAACTTTCTGTGCAGGTGTAGACAGTGGCACCCGACATGCCTGCGTTGTCGTTTTCCGCCGGGCACTCTTTGGGCCGGAGCAGCACGCAGAAACACCTAGATTGCAGATAAGGGCTTTTTGACATTGACCGCGACCAATATTGCAGATGCACAAACGTCTTGCAATTCCGGCCGAACGAAAGAAGATATCTGCTCAAAACTTTCTGTGCAGGTGCAGACAGTGGCACCCGGCATGCCTGCGTTGTCGTTTTCCGCCGGGCACTCTTTGGGCCGGCGCAGCACGCAGAAACACCTAGATTGAAGATAAGCGCCTTTTGCCATTGACCGCGACGAACATAGAAGATGCACAATCTTCTTTCAATTCCGGCAGAACGGAAGGAGATATCTGCTCAAACCTTTCTGTGCAGGTGCAGACAGTGGCACCCGACATGCCTGGGTTGTCGTTTTCCGCCGGGCACTCTTTGGGCCGGCGCAGCACGCAGAAACACCTAGATTGAAGATAAGCGCCTTTTTGTCATTGACCGCGACCTACATTGAAGATGCACAATCTTCTTTCAATTCCGGCCGAACGGAAGGAGATATCTGCTCAAAACTTTCTGTGCAGGTGCAGACAGTGGCACCCGACATGCCTGCGTTGTCGTTTTCCGCCGGACACTCTTTGGGCCGGCGCAGCACGCAGAAACACCTAGATTGAAGATAAGCGCCTTTTGCCATTGACCGCGACGAACATAGAAGATGCACAAACGTCTTGCAATTCCGGCCGAATGGAAGGAGATATCTGCTCAAAACTTTCTGTGCAGGTGTAGACAGTGGCACCCGACATGCCTGCGTTGTCGTTTTCCGCCGGGCACTCTTTGGGCCGGAGCAGCACGCAGAAACACCTAGATTGCAGATAAGGGCTTTTTGACATTGACCGCGACCAATATTGCAGATGCACAAACGTCTTGCAATTCCGGCCGAACGAAAGAAGATATCTGCTCAAAACTTTCTGTGCAGGTGCAGACAGTGGCACCCGACATGCCTGCGTTGTCGTTTTCCGCCGGGCACTCTTTGGGCCGGCGCAGCACGCAGAAACACCTAGATTGAAGATAAGCGCCTTTTTGTCATTGACCGCGACCTACATTGAAGATGCACAATCTTCTTTCAATTCCGGCCGAACGGAAGGAGATATCTGCTCAAAACATTATGTGCAGGTGCAGACAGTGGCACCCGACATGCCTGCGTTGTCGTTTTCCGCCGGGCACTCTTTGGGCCGGCGCAGCACGCAGAAACACCTAGATTGAAGATAAGCGCCTTTTTATCATTGACCGCGACCTACATTGAAGATGCACAATCTTCTTTCAATTCCGGCCGAACGGAAGGAGATATCTGCTCAAAACTTTCTGTGCAGGTTCAGACAGTGGCACCCGACATGCCTGCGTTGTCGTTTTCCGCCGGGCACTCTTTGGGCCGGAGCAGCACGCAGAAACACCTAGATTGAAGATAAGCGCCATTTGTCTTTGACCGCGACGAACATAGAAGATGCACAAACTTCTTGCAATTCCGGCCGAATGGAAGGAGATATCTGCTCAAAACTTTCTGTGCAGGTGCAGACAGTGGCACCCGACATGCCTGCGTTGTCGTTTTCCGCCGGGCACTCTTTGGGCCAGAGCAGCACGCAGAAATACCTAGATTGAAGATAAGCGCCTTTTGTCATTGACCGCGACGAACATAGAAGATGCACAAACTTCTTGCAATTCCGGCCGAATGGAAGGAGATATCTGCTCAAAACTTTCTGTGCAGGTGTAGACAGTGGCACCCGACATGCCTGCGTTGTCGTTTTCCGCCGGGCACTCTTTGGGCCGGAGCAGCACGCAGAAACACCTAGATTGAAGATAAGCGCCTTTTGTCATTGACCGCGACGAACATAGAAGATGCACAAACTTCTTGCAATTCCGGCCGAATGGAAGGAGATATCTGCTCAAAACTTTCTGTGCAGGTGTAGACAGTGGCACCCGACATGCCTGCGTTGTCGTTTTCCGCCGGGCACTCTTTGGGCCGGAGCAGCACGCAGAAACACCTAGATTGAAGATAAGCGCCTTTTGCCATTGACCGCGACGAACATAGAAGATGCACAATCTTCTTTCAATTCCGGCAGAACGGAAGGAGATATCTGCTCAAACCTTTCTGTGCAGGTGCAGACAGTGGCACCCGACATGCCTGGGTTGTCGTTTTCCGCCGGGCACTCTTTGGGCCGGCGCAGCACGCAGAAACACCTAGATTGAAGATAAGCGCCTTTTTGTCACTGACCGCGACCTACATTGAAGATGCACAAACTTCTTTCAATTCCGGCCGAACGGAAGGAGATATCTGCTCAAAACTTTCTGTGCAGGTGCAGACAGTGGCACCCGACATGCCTGCGTTGTCGTTTTCCGCCGGACACTCTTTGGGCCGGCGCAGCACGCAGAAACACCTAGATTGAAGATAAGCGCCTTTTGCCATTGACCGCGACGAACATAGAAGATGCACAAACGTCTTGCAATTCCGGCCGAATGGAAGGAGATATCTGCTCAAAACTTTCTGTGCAGGTGTAGACAGTGGCACCCGACATGCCTGCGTTGTCGTTTTCCGCCGGGCACTCTTTGGGCCGGAGCAGCACGCAGAAACACCTAGATTGCAGATAAGGGCTTTTTGACATTGACCGCGACCAATATTGCAGATGCACAAACGTCTTGCAATTCCGGCCGAACGAAAGAAGATATCTGCTCAAAACTTTCTGTGCAGGTGCAGACAGTGGCACCCGACATGCCTGCGTTGTCGTTTTCCGCCGGGCACTCTTTGGGCCGGCGCAGCACGCAGAAACACCTAGATTGAAGATAAGCGCCTTTTGCCATTGACCGCGACGAACATAGAAGATGCACAATCTTCTTTCAATTCCGGCAGAACGGAAGGAGATATCTGCTCAAACCTTTCTGTGCAGGTGCAGACAGTGGCACCCGACATGCCTGGGTTGTCGTTTTCCGCCGGGCACTCTTTGGGCCGGCGCAGCACGCAGAAACACCTAGATTGAAGATAAGCGCCTTTTTGTCATTGACCGCGACCTACATTGAAGATGCACAATCTTCTTTCAATTCCGGCCGAACGGAAGGAGATATCTGCTCAAAACTTTCTGTGCAGGTGCAGACAGTGGCACCCGACATGCCTGCGTTGTCGTTTTCCGCCGGACACTCTTTGGGCCGGCGCAGCACGCAGAAACACCTAGATTGAAGATAAGCGCCTTTTGCCATTGACCGCGACGAACATAGAAGATGCACAAACGTCTTGCAATTCCGGCCGAATGGAAGGAGATATCTGCTCAAAACTTTCTGTGCAGGTGTAGACAGTGGCACCCGACATGCCTGCGTTGTCGTTTTCCGCCGGGCACTCTTTGGGCCGGAGCAGCACGCAGAAACACCTAGATTGCAGATAAGGGCTTTTTGACATTGACCGCGACCAATATTGCAGATGCACAAACGTCTTGCAATTCCGGCCGAACGAAAGAAGATATCTGCTCAAAACTTTCTGTGCAGGTGCAGACAGTGGCACCCGACATGCCTGCGTTGTCGTTTTCCGCCGGGCACTCTTTGGGCCGGCGCAGCACGCAGAAACACCTAGATTGAAGATAAGCGCCTTTTGCCATTGACCGCGACGAACATAGAAGATGCACAATCTTCTTTCAATTCCGGCAGAACGGAAGGAGATATCTGCTCAAACCTTTCTGTGCAGGTGCAGACAGTGGCACCCGACATGCCTGGGTTGTCGTTTTCCGCCGGGCACTCTTTGGGCCGGCGCAGCACGCAGAAACACCTAGATTGAAGATAAGCGCCTTTTTGTCATTGACCGCGACCTACATTGAAGATGCACAATCTTCTTTCAATTCCGGCCGAACGGAAGGAGATATCTGCTCAAAACTTTCTGTGCAGGTGCAGACAGTGGCACCCGACATGCCTGCGTTGTCGTTTTCCGCCGGACACTCTTTGGGCCGGCGCAGCACGCAGAAACACCTAGATTGAAGATAAGCGCCTTTTGCCATTGACCGCGACGAACATAGAAGATGCACAAACGTCTTGCAATTCCGGCCGAATGGAAGGAGATATCTGCTCAAAACTTTCTGTGCAGGTGTAGACAGTGGCACCCGACATGCCTGCGTTGTCGTTTTCCGCCGGGCACTCTTTGGGCCGGAGCAGCACGCAGAAACACCTAGATTGCAGATAAGGGCTTTTTGACATTGACCGCGACCAATATTGCAGATGCACAAACGTCTTGCAATTCCGGCCGAACGAAAGAAGATATCTGCTCAAAACTTTCTGTGCAGGTGCAGACAGTGGCACCCGACATGCCTGCGTTGTCGTTTTCCGCCGGGCACTCTTTGGGCCGGCGCAGCACGCAGAAACACCTAGATTGAAGATAAGCGCCTTTTTGTCATTGACCGCGACCTACATTGAAGATGCACAATCTTCTTTCAATTCCGGCCGAACGGAAGGAGATATCTGCTCAAAACTTTCTGTGCAGGTGCAGACAGTGGCACCCGACATGCCTGCGTTGTCGTTTTCCACCGGGCACTCTTTGGGCCGGCGCAGCACGCAGAAACACCTAGATTGAAGATAAGCGCCTTTTGCCATTGACCGCGACGAACATAGAAGATGCACAAACGTCTTGCAATTCCGGCTGAATGGAAGGAGATATCTGCTCAAAACTTTCTGTGCAGGTGTAGACAGTGGCACCCGACATGCCTGCGTTGTCGTTTTCCGCCGGGCACTCTTTGGGCCGGAGCAGCACGCAGAAACACCTAGATTGCAGATAAGGGCTTTTTGACATTGACCGCGACCAATATTGCAGATGCACAAACGTCTTGCAATTCCGGCCGAACGAAAGAAGATATCTGCTCAAAACTTTCTGTGCAGGTGCAGACAGTGGCACCCGACATGCCTGCGTTGTCGTTTTCCGCCGGGCACTCTTTGGGCCGGCGCAGCACGCAGAAACACCTAGATTGAAGATAAGCTTGACCGCGACCTACATTGAAGATGCACAATCTTCTTTCAATTCCGGCCGAACGGAAGGAGATATCTGCTCAAAACATTATGTGCAGGTGCAGACAGTGGCACCCGACATGCCTGCGTTGTCGTTTTCCGCCGGGCACTCTTTGGGCCGGCGCAGCACGCAGAAACACCTAGATTGAAGATAAGCGCCTTTTTGTCATTGACCGCGACCTACATTGAAGATGCACAATCTTCTTTCAATTCCGGCCGAACGGAAGGAGATATCTGCTCAAAACATTATGTGCAGGTGCAGACAGTGGCAACCGACATGCCTGCGTTGTCGTTTTCCGCCGGGCACTCTTTGGGCCGGCGCAGCACGCAGAAACACCTAGATTGAAGATAAGCGCCTTTTTGTCATTGACCGCGACCTACATTGAAGATGCACAATCTTCTTTCAATTCCGGCCGAACGGAAGGAGATATCTGCTCAAAACTTTCTGTGCAGGTGCAGACAGTGGCACCCGACATTCCTGCGTTGTCGTTTTCCGCCGGGCACTCTTTGGGCCGGCGCAGCACGCAGAAACACCTAGATTGAAGATAAGCGCCTTTTGCCATTCACCGCGACGAACATAGAAGATGCACAAACTTCTTGCAATTCCGGCCGAATGGAAGGAGATATCTGCTCAAAACTTTCTGTGCAGGTGTAGACAATGGCACCCGACATGCCTGCGTTGTCGTTATCCGCCGGGCACTCTTTGGGCTGGAGCAGCAACAGAAACACCTAGATTGCAGATAAGGGCTTTTTGACATTGACCGCGACCAATATTGAAGATGCACAATCTTCTTGCAATTCCGGCCGAACGAAAGAAGATATCTGCTCAAAACTTTCTGTGCAGGTGCAGACAGTGGCACCCGACATGCCTGCCTTGTCGTTTTCCGCCGGGCACTCTTTGGGCCGGCGCAGCACGCAGAAACACCTAGATTGAAGATAAGCGCCTTTTTGTCATTGACCGAGACCTACATTGAAGATGCACAATCTTCTTTCAATTCCGGCCGAACGGAAGGAGATATCTGCTCCAAACTTTCTGTGCAAGTGCAGACAGTGGCACCCGACATGCCTGCGTTGTCGTTTTCCACCGGGCACTCTTTGGGCCGGCGCAGCACGCAGAAACACCTAGATTGAAGATAAGCGCCTTTTGCCATTGACCGCGACGAACATAGAAGATGCACAAACGTCTTGCAATTCCGGCCGAATGGAAGGAGATATCTGCTCCAAACTTTCTGTGCAGGTGCAGACAGTGGCACCCGACATGCCTGCGTTGTCGTTTTCCGCCGGGCACTCTTTGGGCCGGAGCAGCACGCAGAAACACCTAGATTGAAGATAAGCGCCTTTTGTCATTGACCGCGACGAACATAGAAGATGCACAAACTTCTTGCAATTCCAGCCGAATGGAAGGAGATATCTGCTCAAAACTTTCTGTGCAGGTGCAGACAGTGGCACCCGACATGCCTGCGTTGTCGTTTTCCGCCGGGCACTCTTTGGGCCGGAGCAGCACGCAGAAACACCTAGATTGAAGATAAGCGCCTTTTGTCATTGACCGCGACGAACATAGAAGATGCACAAACTTCTTGCAATTCCGGCCGAATGGAAGGAGATATCTGCTCAAAACTTTCTGTGCAGGTGTAGACAGTGGCACCCGACATGCCTGCGTTGTCGTTTTCCGCCGGGCACTCTTTGGGCCGGAGCAGCACGCAGAAACACCTAGATTGAAGATAAGCGCCTTTTGCCATTGACCGCGACGAACATAGAAGATGCACAATCTTCTTTCAATTCCGGCAGAACGGAAGGAGATATCTGCTCAAACCTTTCTGTGCAGGTGCAGACAGTGGCACCCGACATGCCTGGGTTGTCGTTTTCCGCCGGGCACTCTTTGGGCCGGCGCAGCACGCAGAAACACCTAGATTGAAGATAAGCGCCTTTTTGTCATTGACCGCGACCTACATTGAAGATGCACAATCTTCTTTCAATTCCGGCCGAACGGAAGGAGATATCTGCTCAAAACTTTCTGTGCAGGTGCAGACAGTGGCACCCGACATGCCTGCGTTGTCGTTTTCCGCCGGACACTCTTTGGGCCGGCGCAGCACGCAGAAACACCTAGATTGAAGATAAGCGCCTTTTGCCATTGACCGCGACGAACATAGAAGATGCACAAACGTCTTGCAATTCCGGCCGAATGGAAGGAGATATCTGCTCAAAACTTTCTGTGCAGGTGTAGACAGTGGCACCCGACATGCCTGCGTTGTCGTTTTCCGCCGGGCACTCTTTGGGCCGGAGCAGCACGCAGAAACACCTAGATTGCAGATAAGGGCTTTTTGACATTGACCGCGACCAATATTGCAGATGCACAAACGTCTTGCAATTCCGGCCGAACGAAAGAAGATATCTGCTCAAAACTTTCTGTGCAGGTGCAGACAGTGGCACCCGACATGCCTGCGTTGTCGTTTTCCGCCGGGCACTCTTTGGGCCGGCGCAGCACGCAGAAACACCTAGATTGAAGATAAGCGCCTTTTGCCATTGACCGCGACGAACATAGAAGATGCACAATCTTCTTTCAATTCCGGCAGAACGGAAGGAGATATCTGCTCAAACCTTTCTGTGCAGGTGCAGACAGTGGCACCCGACATGCCTGGGTTGTCGTTTTCCGCCGGGCACTCTTTGGGCCGGCGCAGCACGCAGAAACACCTAGATTGAAGATAAGCGCCTTTTTGTCATTGACCGCGACCTACATTGAAGATGCACAATCTTCTTTCAATTCCGGCCGAACGGAAGGAGATATCTGCTCCAAACTTTCTGTGCAAGTGCAGACAGTGGCACCCGACATGCCTGCGTTGTCGTTTTCCACCGGGCACTCTTTGGGCCGGCGCAGCACGCAGAAACACCTAGATTGAAGATAAGCGCCTTTTGCCATTGACCGCGACGAACATAGAAGATGCACAAACGTCTTGCAATTCCGGCCGAATGGAAGGAGATATCTGCTCAAAACTTTCTGTGCAGGTGCAGACAGTGGCACCCGACATGCCTGCGTTGTCGTTTTCCGCCGGGCACTCTTTGGGCCGGAGCAGCACGCAGAAACACCTAGATTGAAGATAAGCGCCTTTTGTCATTGACCGCGACGAACATAGAAGATGCACAAACTTCTTGCAATTCCAGCCGAATGGAAGGAGATATCTGCTCAAAACTTTCTGTGCAGGTGCAGACAGTGGCACCCGACATGCCTGCGTTGTCGTTTTCCGCCGGGCACTCTTTGGGCCGGAGCAGCACGCAGAAACACCTAGATTGAAGATAAGCGCCTTTTGTCATTGACCGCGACGAACATAGAAGATGCACAAACTTCTTGCAATTCCGGCCGAATGGAAGGAGATATCTGCTCAAAACTTTCTGTGCAGGTGTAGACAGTGGCACCCGACATGCCTGCGTTGTCGTTTTCCGCCGGGCACTCTTTGGGCCGGAGCAGCACGCAGAAACACCTAGATTGAAGATAAGCGCCTTTTGCCATTGACCGCGATGAACATAGAAGATGCACAATCTTCTTTCAATTCCGGCAGAACGGAAGGAGATATCTGCTCAAACCTTTCTGTGCAGGTGCAGACAGTGGCACCCGACATGCCTGGGTTGTCGTTTTCCGCCGGGCACTCTTTGGGCCGGCGCAGCACGCAGAAACACCTAGATTGAAGATAAGCGCCTTTTTGTCATTGACCGCGACCTACATTGAAGATGCACAATCTTCTTTCAATTCCGGCCGAACGGAAGGAGATATCTGCTCAAAACTTTCTGTGCAGGTGCAGACAGTGGCACCCGACATGCCTGCGTTGTCGTTTTCCGCCGGACACTCTTTGGGCCGGCGCAGCACGCAGAAACACCTAGATTGAAGATAAGCGCCTTTTGCCATTGACCGCGACGAACATAGAAGATGCACAAACGTCTTGCAATTCCGGCCGAATGGAAGGAGATATCTGCTCAAAACTTTCTGTGCAGGTGTAGACAGTGGCACCCGACATGCCTGCGTTGTCGTTTTCCGCCGGGCACTCTTTGGGCCGGAGCAGCACGCAGAAACACCTAGATTGCAGATAAGGGCTTTTTGACATTGACCGCGACCAATATTGCAGATGCACAAACGTCTTGCAATTCCGGCCGAACGAAAGAAGATATCTGCTCAAAACTTTCTGTGCAGGTGCAGACAGTGGCACCCGACATGCCTGCGTTGTCGTTTTCCGCCGGGCACTCTTTGGGCCGGCGCAGCACGCAGAAACACCTAGATTGAAGATAAGCGCCATTTGCCATTGACCGCGACGAACATAGAAGATGCACAATCTTCTTTCAATTCCGGCAGAACGGAAGGAGATATCTGCTCAAACCTTTCTGTGCAGGTGCAGACAGTGGCACCCGACATGCCTGGGTTGTCGTTTTCCGCCGGGCACTCTTTGGGCCGGCGCAGCACGCAGAAACACCTAGATTGAAGATAAGCGCCTTTTTGTCATTGACCGCGACCTACATTGAAGATGCACAATCTTCTTTCAATTCCGGCCGAACGGAAGGAGATATCTGCTCAAAACTTTCTGTGCAGGTGCAGACAGTGGCACCCGACATGCCTGCGTTGTCGTTTTCCGCCGGACACTCTTTGGGCCGGCGCAGCACGCAGAAACACCTAGATTGAAGATAAGCGCCTTTTGCCATTGACCGCGACGAACATAGAAGATGCACAAACGTCTTGCAATTCCGGCCGAATGGAAGGAGATATCTGCTCAAAACTTTCTGTGCAGGTGTAGACAGTGGCACCCGACATGCCTGCGTTGTCGTTTTCCGCCGGGCACTCTTTGGGCCGGAGCAGCACGCAGAAACACCTAGATTGCAGATAAGGGCTTTTTGACATTGACCGCGACCAATATTGCAGATGCACAAACGTCTTGCAATTCCGGCCGAACGAAAGAAGATATCTGCTCAAAACTTTCTGTGCAGGTGCAGACAGTGGCACCCGACATGCCTGCGTTGCCGTTTTCCGCCGGGCACTCTTTGGGCCGGCGCAGCACGCAGAAACACCTAGATTGAAGATAAGCGCCTTTTTGTCATTGACCGCGACCTACATTGAAGATGCACAATCTTCTTTCAATTCCGGCCGAACGGAAGGAGATATCTGCTCAAAACTTTCTGTGCAGGTGCAAACAGTGGCACCCGACATGCCTGCGTTGTCGTTTTCCACCGGGCACTCTTTGGGCCGGCGCAGCACGCAGAAACACCTAGATTGAAGATAAGCGCCTTTTGCCATTGACCGCGACGAACATAGAAGATGCACAAACGTCTTGCAATTCCGGCTGAATGGAAGGAGATATCTGCTCAAAACTTTCTGTGCAGGTGTAGACAGTGGCACCCGACATGCCTGCGTTGTCGTTTTCCGCCGGGCACTCTTTGGGCCGGAGCAGCACGCAGAAACACCTAGATTGCAGATAAGGGCTTTTTGACATTGACCGCGACCAATATTGCAGATGCACAAACGTCTTGCAATTCCGGCCGAACGAAAGAAGATATCTGCTCAAAACTTTCTGTGCAGGTGCAGACAGTGGCACCCGACATGCCTGCGTTGTCGTTTTCCGCCGGGCACTCTTTGGGCCGGCGCAGCACGCAGAAACACCTAGATTGAAGATAAGCGCCTTTTTGTCATTGACCGCGACCTACATTGAAGATGCACAATCTTCTTTCAATTCCGGCCGAACGGAAGGAGATATCTGCTCAAAACATTATGTGCAGGTGCAGACAGTGGCACCCGACATGCCTGCGTTGTCGTTTTCCGCCGGGCACTCTTTGGGCCGGCGCAGCACGCAGAAACACCTAGATTGAAGATAAGCGCCTTTTTGTCATTGACCGCGACCTACATTGAAGATGCACAATCTTCTTTCAATTCCGGCCGAACGGAAGGAGATATCTGCTCAAAACTTTCTGTGCAGGTGCAGACAGTGGCACCCGACATTCCTGCGTTGTCGTTTTCCGCCGGGAACTCTTTGGGCCGGCGCAGCACGCAGAAACACCTAGATTGAAGATAAGCGCCTTTTGCCATTCACCGCGACGAACATAGAAGATGCACAAACTTCTTGCAATTCCGGCCGAATGGAAGGAGATATCTGCTCAAAACTTTCTGTGCAGGTGTAGACAATGGCACCCGAAATGCCTGCGTTGTCGTTATGCGCCGGGCACTCTTTGGGCCGGAGCAGCACGCAGAAACACCTAGATTGCAGATAAGGGCTTTTTGACATTGACCGCGACCAATATTGAAGATGCACAATCTTCTTGCAATTCCGGCCGAACGAAAGAAGATATCTGCTCAAAACTTTCTGTGCAGGTGCAGACAGTGGCACCCGACATGCCTGCCTTGTCGTTTTCCGCCGGGCACTCTTTGGGCCGGCGCAGCACGCAGAAACACCTAGATTGAAGATAAGCGCCTTTTGCCATTGACCGCGACGAACATAGAAGATGCACAAACGTCTTGCAATTCCGGCTGAATGGAAGGAGATATCTCCTCAAAACTTTCTGTGCAGGTGCAGACAGTGGCACCCGACATGCCTGCCTTGTCGTTTTCCGCCGGGCACTCTTTGGGCCGGCGCAGCACGCAGAAACACCTAGATTGAAGATAAGCGCCTTTTTGTCATTGACCGAGACCTACATTGAAGATGCACAATCTTCTTTCAATTCCGGCCGAACAGAAGGAGATATCTGCTCAAAACTTTCTGTGCAGGTGCAGACAGTGGCACCCGACATGCCTGCGTTGTCGTTTTCCACCGGGCACTCTTTGGGCCGGCGCAGCACGCAGAAACACCTAGATTGAAGATAAGCGCCTTTTGCCATTGACCGCGACGAACATAGAAGATGCACAAACGTCTTGCAATTCCGGCCGAATGGAAGGAGATATCTGCTCAAAACTTTCTGTGCAGGTGCAGACAGTGGCACCCGACATGCCTGCGTTGTCGTTTTCCACCGGGCACTCTTTGGGGCGGCGCAGCACGCAGAAACACCTAGATTGAAAATAAGCGCCTTTTGCCATTGACCGCGACGAACATAGAAGATGCACAAACGTTTTGCAATTCCGGCCAAATGGAAGGAGATATCTGCTCAAAACTTTCTGTGCAGGTGTAGACAGTGGCACCCGACATGCCTGCGTTGTCGTTTTCCACCGGGCACTCTTTGGGCCGGAGCAGCACGCAGAAACACCTAGATTGCAGATAAGGGCTTTTTGACATTGACCGCGACCAATATTGAAGATGCACAAACGTCTTGCAATTCCGGCCGAACGAAAGAAGATATCTGCTCAAAACTTTCTGTGCAGGTGCAGACAGTGGCACCCGACATGCCTGCGTTGTCGTTTTCCGCCAGGCACTCTTTGGGCCGGAGCAGTACGCAGAAACACCTAGATTGCAGATAAGGGCTTTTTGACATTGACCACGACCAATATTGAAGATGCACAAACGTCTTGCAATTCCGGCCGAACGAAAGAAGATATCTGCTCAAAACTTTCTGTGCAGGTGCAGACAGCGGCACCCGACATGCCTGCGTTGTCGTTTTCCGCCGGGCACTCTTTGGGCCGGCGCAGCACGCAGAAACACCTAGATTGAAGATAAGCGCCTTTTTGTCATTGACCGCGACCTACATTGAAGATGCACAATCTTCTTTCAATTCCGGCCGAACGGAAGGAGATATCTGCTCAAAACTTTCTGTGCAGGTGCAGACAGTGGCACCCGACATGTCTGCGTTGTCGTTTTCCACCGGGCACTCTTTGGGCCGGCGCAGCACGCAGAAACACCTAGATTGAAGATAAGCGCCTTTTTGTCATTGACCGCGACCTACATTGAAGATGCACAATCTTCTTTCAATTCCGGCCGAACGGAAGGAGATATCTGCTCAAAACTTTCTGTGCAGGTGTAGACAATGGCACCCGACATGCCTGCGTTGTCGTTATCCGCCGGGCACTCTTTGGGCCGGAGCAGCACGCAGAAACACCTAGATTGCAGATAAGGGCTTTTTGACATTGACCGCGACCAATATTGAAGATGCACAATCTTCTTGCAATTCCGGCCGAACGAAAGAAGATATCTGCTCAAAACTTTCTGTACAGGTGCAGACAGTGGCACCCGACATGCCTGCCTTGTCGTTTTCCGCCGGGCACTCTTTGGGCCGGCGCAGCACGCAGAAACACCTGGATTGAAGATAAGCGCCTTTTTGTCATTGACCGAGACCTACATTGAAGATGCACAATCTTCTTTCAATTCCGGCCGAACGGAAGGAGATATCTGCTCAAAACTTTCTGTGCAGGTGCAGACAGTGGCACCCGACATGCCTGCGTTGTCGTTTTCCACCGGGCACTCTTTGGGCCGGCGCAGCACGCAGAAACACCCAGATTGAAGATAAGCGCCTTTTGCCATTGACCGCGACGAACATAGAAGATGCACAAACGTCTTGCAATTCCGGCCGAATGGAAGGAGATATCTGCTCAAAACTTTCTGTGCAGGTGTAGACAGTGGCACCCGACATGCCTGCGTTGTCGTTTTCCGCCGGGCACTCTTTGGGCCGGAGCAGCACGCAGAAACACCTAGATTGCAGATAAGGGCTTTTTGACATTGACCGCGACCAATATTGCAGATGCACAAACGTCTTGCAATTCCGGCCGAACGAAAGAAGATATCTGCTCAAAACTTTCTGTGCAGGTGCAGACAGTGGCACCCGACATGCCTGCGTTGTCGTTTTCCACCGGGCACTCTTTGGGCCGGCGCAGCACGCAGAAACACCTAGATTGAAGATAAAGCGCCTTTTGCCATTGACCGCGACGAACATAGAAGATGCACAAACGTCTTGCAATTCCGGCCGAATGGAAGGAGATATCTGCTCAAAACTTTCTGTGCAGGTGCAGACAGTGGCACCCGACATGCCTGCGTTGTCGTTTTCCACCGGGCACTCTTTGGGGCGGCGCAGCACGCAGAAACACCTAGATTGAAGATAAGCGCCTTTTGCCATTGACCGCGACGAACATAGAAGATGCACAAACGTCTTGCAATTCCGGCCGAATGGAAGGAGATATCTGCTCAAAACTTTCTGTGCAGGTGTAGACAGTGGCACCCGACATGCCTGCGTTGTCGTTTTCCACCGGGCACTCTTTGGGCCGGAGCAGCACGCAGAAACACCTAGATTGCAGATAAGGGCTTTTTGACATTGACCGCGACCAATATTGAAGATGCACAAACGTCTTGCAATTCCGGCCGAACGAAAGAAGATATCTGCTCAAAACTTTCTGTGCAGGTGCAGACAGTGGCACCCGACATGCCTGCCTTGTCGTTTTCCGCCGGGCACTCTTTGGGCCGGCGCAGCACGCAGAAACACCTAGATTGAAGATAAGCGCCTTTTTGTCATTGACCGCGACCTACATTGAAGATGCACAATCTTCTTTCAATTCCGGCCGAACGGAAGGAGATATCTGCTCAAAACTTTCTGTGCAGGTGCAGACAGTGGCACCCGACATGTCTGCGTTGTCGTTTTCCACCGGGCACTCTTTGGGCCGGCGCAGCACGCAGAAACACCTAGATTGAAGATAAGCGCCTTTTTGTCATTGACCGCGACCTACATTGAAGATGCACAATCTTCTTTCAATTCCGGCCGAACGGAAGGAGATATCTGCTCAAAACTTTCTGTGCAGGTGTAGACAATGGCACCCGACATGCCTGCGTTGTCGTTATCCGCCGGGCACTCTTTGGGCCGGAGCAGCACGCAGAAACACCTAGATTGCAGATAAGGGCTTTTTGACATTGACCGCGACCAATATTGAAGATGCACAATCTTCTTGCAATTCCGGCCGAACGAAAGAAGATATCTGCTCAAAACTTTCTGTGCAGGTGTAGACAGTGGCACCCGACATGCCTGCGTTGTCGTTTTCCGCCGGGCACTCTTTGGGCCGGAGCAGCACGCAGAAACACCTAGATTGCAGATAAGGGCTTTTTGACATTGACCGCGACCAATATTGCAGATGCACAAACGTCTTGCAATTCCGGCCGAACGAAAGAAGATATCTGCTCAAAACTTTCTGTGCAGGTGCAGACAGTGGCACCCGGCATGCCTGCGTTGTCGTTTTCCGCCGGGCACTCTTTGGGCCGGCGCAGCACGCAGAAACACCTAGATTGAAGATAAGCGCCTTTTGCCATTGACCGCGACGAACATAGAAGATGCACAATCTTCTTTCAATTCCGGCAGAACGGAAGGAGATATCTGCTCAAACCTTTCTGTGCAGGTGCAGACAGTGGCACCCGACATGCCTGGGTTGTCGTTTTCCGCCGGGCACTCTTTGGGCCGGCGCAGCACGCAGAAACACCTAGATTGAAGATAAGCGCCTTTTTGTCATTGACCGCGACCTACATTGAAGATGCACAATCTTCTTTCAATTCCGGCCGAACGGAAGGAGATATCTGCTCAAAACTTTCTGTGCAGGTGCAGACAGTGGCACCCGACATGCCTGCGTTGTCGTTTTCCGCCGGACACTCTTTGGGCCGGCGCAGCACGCAGAAACACCTAGATTGAAGATAAGCGCCTTTTGCCATTGACCGCGACGAACATAGAAGATGCACAAACGTCTTGCAATTCCGGCCGAATGGAAGGAGATATCTGCTCAAAACTTTCTGTGCAGGTGTAGACAGTGGCACCCGACATGCCTGCGTTGTCGTTTTCCGCCGGGCACTCTTTGGGCCGGAGCAGCACGCAGAAACACCTAGATTGCAGATAAGGGCTTTTTGACATTGACCGCGACCAATATTGCAGATGCACAAACGTCTTGCAATTCCGGCCGAACGAAAGAAGATATCTGCTCAAAACTTTCTGTGCAGGTGCAGACAGTGGCACCCGACATGCCTGCGTTGTCGTTTTCCGCCGGGCACTCTTTGGGCCGGCGCAGCACGCAGAAACACCTAGATTGAAGATAAGCGCCTTTTTGTCATTGACCGCGACCTACATTGAAGATGCACAATCTTCTTTCAATTCCGGCCGAACGGAAGGAGATATCTGCTCAAAACATTATGTGCAGGTGCAGACAGTGGCACCCGACATGCCTGCGTTGTCGTTTTCCGCCGGGCACTCTTTGGGCCGGCGCAGCACGCAGAAACACCTAGATTGAAGATAAGCGCCTTTTTATCATTGACCGCGACCTACATTGAAGATGCACAATCTTCTTTCAATTCCGGCCGAACGGAAGGAGATATCTGCTCAAAACTTTCTGTGCAGGTTCAGACAGTGGCACCCGACATGCCTGCGTTGTCGTTTTCCGCCGGGCACTCTTTGGGCCGGAGCAGCACGCAGAAACACCTAGATTGAAGATAAGCGCCATTTGTCTTTGACCGCGACGAACATAGAAGATGCACAAACTTCTTGCAATTCCGGCCGAATGGAAGGAGATATCTGCTCAAAACTTTCTGTGCAGGTGCAGACAGTGGCACCCGACATGCCTGCGTTGTCGTTTTCCGCCGGGCACTCTTTGGGCCAGAGCAGCACGCAGAAATACCTAGATTGAAGATAAGCGCCTTTTGTCATTGACCGCGACGAACATAGAAGATGCACAAACTTCTTGCAATTCCGGCCGAATGGAAGGAGATATCTGCTCAAAACTTTCTGTGCAGGTGTAGACAGTGGCACCCGACATGCCTGCGTTGTCGTTTTCCGCCGGGCACTCTTTGGGCCGGAGCAGCACGCAGAAACACCTAGATTGAAGATAAGCGCCTTTTGTCATTGACCGCGACGAACATAGAAGATGCACAAACTTCTTGCAATTCCGGCCGAATGGAAGGAGATATCTGCTCAAAACTTTCTGTGCAGGTGTAGACAGTGGCACCCGACATGCCTGCGTTGTCGTTTTCCGCCGGGCACTCTTTGGGCCGGAGCAGCACGCAGAAACACCTAGATTGAAGATAAGCGCCTTTTGCCATTGACCGCGACGAACATAGAAGATGCACAATCTTCTTTCAATTCCGGCAGAACGGAAGGAGATATCTGCTCAAACCTTTCTGTGCAGGTGCAGACAGTGGCACCCGACATGCCTGGGTTGTCGTTTTCCGCCGGGCACTCTTTGGGCCGGCGCAGCACGCAGAAACACCTAGATTGAAGATAAGCGCCTTTTTGTCACTGACCGCGACCTACATTGAAGATGCACAAACTTCTTTCAATTCCGGCCGAACGGAAGGAGATATCTGCTCAAAACTTTCTGTGCAGGTGCAGACAGTGGCACCCGACATGCCTGCGTTGTCGTTTTCCGCCGGACACTCTTTGGGCCGGCGCAGCACGCAGAAACACCTAGATTGAAGATAAGCGCCTTTTGCCATTGACCGCGACGAACATAGAAGATGCACAAACGTCTTGCAATTCCGGCCGAATGGAAGGAGATATCTGCTCAAAACTTTCTGTGCAGGTGTAGACAGTGGCACCCGACATGCCTGCGTTGTCGTTTTCCGCCGGGCACTCTTTGGGCCGGAGCAGCACGCAGAAACACCTAGATTGCAGATAAGGGCTTTTTGACATTGACCGCGACCAATATTGCAGATGCACAAACGTCTTGCAATTCCGGCCGAACGAAAGAAGATATCTGCTCAAAACTTTCTGTGCAGGTGCAGACAGTGGCACCCGACATGCCTGCGTTGTCGTTTTCCGCCGGGCACTCTTTGGGCCGGCGCAGCACGCAGAAACACCTAGATTGAAGATAAGCGCCTTTTGCCATTGACCGCGACGAACATAGAAGATGCACAATCTTCTTTCAATTCCGGCAGAACGGAAGGAGATATCTGCTCAAACCTTTCTGTGCAGGTGCAGACAGTGGCACCCGACATGCCTGGGTTGTCGTTTTCCGCCGGGCACTCTTTGGGCCGGCGCAGCACGCAGAAACACCTAGATTGAAGATAAGCGCCTTTTTGTCACTGACCGCGACCTACATTGAAGATGCACAAACTTCTTTCAATTCCGGCCGAACGGAAGGAGATATCTGCTCAAAACTTTCTGTGCAGGTGCAGACAGTGGCACCCGACATGCCTGCGTTGTCGTTTTCCGCCGGACACTCTTTGGGCCGGCGCAGCACGCAGAAACACCTAGATTGAAGATAAGCGCCTTTTGCCATTGACCGCGACGAACATAGAAGATGCACAAACGTCTTGCAATTCCGGCCGAATGGAAGGAGATATCTGCTCAAAACTTTCTGTGCAGGTGTAGACAGTGGCACCCGACATGCCTGCGTTGTCGTTTTCCGCCGGGCACTCTTTGGGCCGGAGCAGCACGCAGAAACACCTAGATTGCAGATAAGGGCTTTTTGACATTGACCGCGACCAATATTGCAGATGCACAAACGTCTTGCAATTCCGGCCGAACGAAAGAAGATATCTGCTCAAAACTTTCTGTGCAGGTGCAGACAGTGGCACCCGACATGCCTGCGTTGTCGTTTTCCGCCGGGCACTCTTTGGGCCGGCGCAGCACGCAGAAACACCTAGATTGAAGATAAGCGCCTTTTGCCATTGACCGCGACGAACATAGAAGAT